>NW_027363696.1:245000-529276 GCF_046119375.1 Phyllobates terribilis
TGTGGCATCCAGGCCTGGGGTGACACACACACACTGCTCTATATTTAGTATGATGCCCCCACTCCTCCATATATATAGCATGATGGTCTCACTGCTCCATATACAGGTGCATCTCACTAAATTAGAATAGCATCAAAAAGTTAATTTATTTCAGTTCTTCAATACAAAAAGCTGTCTTTCAGCTCATCTGCATTGTTGGGTCTGGTGTCTCTCATCTTTCTCTTGACAATACCCCATAGATTCTCTATAATAGATTCTCTATGGGGTTAAGGTCAGGCGAGTTTGCTGCCAATCAAGCACAGTGATACTGTTGTGTGTAAACCAGGTATTGGTACTTTTGGCCGTGTGGACAGGGGCCATGTCCTGCTGGAGAATGACATTTCCATCTCCAAAAAGCTTGTGGGCAGAGGGAAGCATGAAGTGCTGTAAAATGTCCTGGTAGACGGCTGTGCTGACTTTGGTCTTGATAAAACACAGTGGACCTACACCAGCAGATGACATGGCCCCCCAAACCATCACTGATTGTGGAGCCTTCACACTAGACCTCAAGCAGCTTGGATTGTGGCCTCTCCACTCTTCCTCCAGACTCTGGGACCTTGATTTCCAAATGAAAATTGGAACTCTAGGACCTTGTGGAGTGTGTCAATGACTGCCTTCTGGACATCTGTCAAGTCAGCAGTCTTCCTCATGATTGTGGAGCATACTGAAACAGTATTGAAGAACTGGAATAAATTAACTTTTTGAAGATATTCTAATTTAGTGAGATGCACCTGTATATACTATGATGGTCCCACTGCCCCACATACATATAGTATAATGGCCCCACTACTCCATATGTAGTATGATGGACCCACTACTCCAGATATATAGTAGGATGGCTCCACTGCCCGATCATTTAAAAAAATAAAGTTTATTCTCACTTAATCCTGATTCCCTACATCACGGCCTCTGTCTCCTCTTCCATGGCGGGACAGCAGAGCAGAGCGATGCAATGATGTCACCGAGCCACCTGCGTGAGTATGCTGACATCTCGTTAACCGCAGGCCTATGGCGATCTGTGGCATATGAAAGAGATAGTGATAGGGCAGGGAGCTTGTGTCTCACTGCTTTATCATGCGACGCCTCTGCATAAGAGACATTAGGGCTACATTAGCTACGTCACAGAAGACACTGGAGCTGGAGTATATAGAATAGGAGACACTGGGGCTGGCGTATATTCATCACAGGATACATTGGGGCTAGAGCATATACATCACAGAAGAAGCTGGAGTATATAGAATAGGAGACACTGGGGCTGGAGTATATAGAATAGGAGACACTGGGGCTGGCGTATATTCATCACAGGATACATTGGGGCTAGAGCATATACATCACAGAAGAAGCTGGAGTATATAGAATAGGAGACACTGGGGCTGGAGTATATAGAATAGGAGACACTGGGGCTGGCGTATATTCATCACAGGATACATTGGGGCTAGAGCATATACATCACAGAAGAAGCTGGAGTATATAGAATAGGAGACACTGGGGCTGGAGTACATAGAATAGGAGACACTGGGGCTGGAGTACATAGAATAGGAGACACTGGGGCTGGAGTACATAGAATAGGAGACACTGGGGCTGGCGCATATACAGTTCTGCTCAAAAGTTTACATACCCCGGCAGAATTTTTGCTTTCTTGGCCTTGTTTCAGAGAAAATGAATGATAACAAAAACACTTTTTCTCCACTCATGGTTATTGGTTGGGTGAAGCCATTTACTGTCACATTTCTGTGTTTTCTCTTTTTAAATCTTAATGACAACTAGTGATGAGCGAGCATGCTCGCTACTGCTCGGTGCTCGCCCGAGTATCTCACTGCTCGAGATGCTCTGCGCTCACCGAGTATTTCCGGGTTGGTCGGGCGGGAAGTCGGGTCCCCTCCCTGCATGTTTGGCGCTCTTTACAGAGCCAATGAACATGCAGGGATTGCCTGCCATGCACTGTAATGCCATAGCCATGTTGGTTGTGGGCATTACAGTGATTGGCTGGCCGCACAGCGTCATCAGGTGTATATCAGACCTGGCGCCGCCATGCTCATCACAGTCACTCCGGATCAGACAGTGTAGGGAGAGCTGATGCTGCGTTAGGAAGAGATTTGATTGTGTATTAGGTAGTGTAGGGAGAAAAACCGCATATTACACATATCCATCTCAACAAACAGTCCTTTTGAGGACTAATCCATCTGCAGAGATATCAGGCAGGCAGTGTATATAGGCAGGCAGGCAGGGTATATAGCAGACTGCAGTGCATATAGCACAAGAGGTTCCATTCCAATTCTGCCTTCTGCTGCTGTTAGATATTTCTATACAAAGGCCCAGGTCTCAGGGGCGAGGAATACTTTTCTTTGGATCTTAATCCTCATTATTTGCTTATAAAGCAATCCAGAGAACACCGTTTTTCTGCGCCATTTGCTTGTTGGCACTGCAGAATATAGCCAGGTCCTTTCCATATTAGAGCGCTAGAAATCCAGCTATTTAAAACTGTGTTTTCTCCGTCACACGGATCACATATACGTTGTCAGAAAATACTGCCATTTCTGGCCTCCATTTTTTCAGTGTGTCAGTGAAGCAATTCACAGCAGTTTGCTGTTCACACTACTTACTTACAGGCCAGGTTTTTAAAACTCTGTTTTCTCCATCACCCCGATCACATATAACTTCGCTTCAAACTCAGTCATTTGTAGTGAGCGTGGAAGATACTATCCTCCATTTAAAATGGGCAAGGCACGTGGCAAGGGACGGGGAACTGGACGTGATGGTAATGGTACATGCAGAGGCCGAGGACAAGGCCGTGGGCAAGCCGAAATTGTGCCACAACAAACACCCACATCTTCTCGCCTGACCTTCCTGTCCCAATTTCTAGGGGACTGCAGCACACCACTGTTCAACCCAGATCAGTGTCAAAAGGTTGTTGGTTGGATAGCGGATAATGCTTCCAGTCACTTAGCCACCACCAGCACCACCCTGTCTTCCACACGGTCAAGTCTCAGTAGCCGTGAGTCTGGACCGCATATTCCTCACCCTGATCCTCCTTCCTCCCACCATGCCGAGTACCCAGAGACAACTTATCCCACACTTGGACAATCTGAAGAGCTGTTCACTTTTCCATTTATGGATTCGGGCCTCTCGCCCGGTCCACTTGAAGCGGGGCAAGAGGAGATCACGTGTAGCGATGCCCAAATATTTGAGCAGCCACGGTCACACGAAGGCGCCGGTGGGAAACTGTGACAAGAGGTGGACGATGATGAGACACAATTGGCAGAAAGTCAGGAATAGTACCAGGGTGCAGAAGTGGGAGACGAGGTGGTGGATGATATAGTAACTGACCCAACCTGGCAGGAGGACATGCAGAGCAAGGACAGCAGCACACAGGGGGAGGGAGGCAGAGCACCCCAACAGGCAGGAAGAAGCAGTGTGGTGGCCGCAGACAGAAGGCAGGCTACCGTTTCCCGTAACACCAACACGAAGGAAGTTGCCACTACAACTGTTAGGTCTTCCCGAGTCTGGTTGTTTTTTAAAGACTCTGCCGATAGCTCCAAAAAGGCCATTTGCATCACGAGCCAGACCAGCATCAGCAGGGGTGTCAAAACGACCAGCCTGACCACCACCAGCATGATCAGGCACATGGCAGCAAAGCACTCGACTTTGTGGGCCGAACACCAGGGTCCAGGAACAGTGTCTACAGGTGGCACCATTGCTTCTTCTGCTGTTGTGCATGCAAGCCAATCCCCTGTCCATAGTGCATGCAAAGATGCCTCCTGCCCTGCACCTGTCATTGCACACTCTCAAGTAGCAGCATCAGGAAGCACGTCCATGTCCTTGTCCCAGCGCAGCGTTCAGTTGTTCATACTCCAGTCCTTGGAATGCAAGCGCAAATATGCAGCCAACGTCCCACAGGCCACACTACTAAATTCTCACAATTCACGACTGCTTGGCTCGAAATGTTGCCTTTTAGGCTTGTGGAGACAGAAGCATTCCGCAACCTGATGGTGGCGGCCGTCACTCGGTACTCTGTCCCCAGCCGCCACTATTTCTCCCAGTGTGCCGTCCCCACATTACACAAGCACGTGTCCCAAAACATTAGCCGTGACCTCAACAACGCAGTTACCGGTAAAGTCCACCTAACCACGGACACGTGGACAAGTGCTTGTGGGCAGGGACGGTACATCTCGCTGATAGCACACTGGGTTAAAATAGTGGAAGCCGGGACCCAGTCGGACCTTGGGATGGAACACGTCCTCCCGACGCCAAGGATTGCAGGCCCTAGGTCAATCAGGGTTGCCCCCACGGTCTACAGCTCCTGCACCTCATGCTCCTCAGCCTCCTCCTCCTCCTCAGCCTCCATCTCCGCATCAGTCACAAGCTGGAAGCACTGCAGCACTGCCTCGGCCAAGAGGCAACAGGCTGTGCTGAAGCTAATATGCTTAGGTGAAAAAACACACAATGCTGAAGAGTTATGGACAGCTCTGAAAGAGCAGGCAGATCTGTGGCTCAAACCGCTGAACCTACAGCCAGGCATGGTCGTGTGTGACAATGGCCGGAACCTGGTGGCGGCTCTGAGGCGAGGCGAGCTCACACACGTACCATGCCTGGCCCATGTGCTTAACCTCGTGGTTCAGCGGTTACTCAAATCCTACCCGGAGCTGCCGGATCTGCTTGTTAAAGTATGCCGCCTGTGTGCCCATTTTAGAAAGTCAGCTACAGCTTCCGCCGCCCTTGCAGTGTTTCAGCAGCGTTTGCAGCTTCTGGCTCACAGACTGGTGATGTCCCCACACGTTGGAACTCTACATTGCAGATGTTGGGAAGGATTTGTGAGCAGAAGAGGGCAGTTGTTGAGTACCAGCATCAAAAAGGCTATCGGTATTCAGTTCAGACTCCACACATAAGACCTCAGTAGTGGACGTGGATGTCAGACATATGTACCATCCTCCAAAACTTTGAGGACTCCACCAAGATGGTGAGCGGCGATGACGCCATAATTAGCCTCACCATCCCACTTCTCTGTCTTCTGAAAAGCTCTCTGCTCACAATCAAAGATGATGCATTGCAGGCGGAGCACGATAAGATGGAGCAATTAACCATACAGGGTGATTACACACAGCCAAGCCTCATCTCATCCCAACGTGGATTGGGTGACAATGAGGAAGAGGAGGAGGAGGAAGGACAGGAACTAGTTTCATGCACTATAGACGGTGCTATCTGCACAGCTGTCATACCGTCTGTTCAGCGTGGATGGCCAGAGGACAGAGAGGAGGAGGAGGAGAGCATGGTCAGTCATCCTCTTGGTGAGGACACGGAAGTCTTGCCTGTTAGTAGTCTGGCACGCATGGCTGAGTTTATGTTATGCTGCCTTTCCCATGACCCTCGCATTCTCAAAATTTTAGGTCATTACTGGTTGGTGACACTTTTAGACCCACTCTACAAGGAGAACTTTATATCTCTTATTCCTGAGGCGGACAGGTGTACAAAAATGAGGCAGTACCAGAAGGCCCTTGTTGCGGAACTATTAAAAAAATTCCCATCTGAAAACGCTGGAGGCAGAGGGCACACTTCGTTCGACAACCAAGGAGTACAGGCGAGAGAGACACAACTTCAATCCAGCAGACGCAGGGGAACACTGTCAAAGTTCTGGGAGAGTTTTCTCAGACCCTCCCATCGCACAGGCCCTGAGGCGCAGGGTACTCTCACAAGGAGTGCAAAGTTTGGGAAGATGCTGAGGGAGTACCTTGCCGTACCGTACCAACGTCCTCTGTGATTCCTCTGTGCCTTATAAATATTGGGTATCCAAGCTAGATATGTGGAATGAACTGGCTCTCTGTGCCTTGGAGGTCCTGGCCTGCCCTGCCGCCAGCGTTTTAGTGCCGCTGGTGGAATTATAACTGATAAGCGCATCCTCCTGTCAACTGAAAATGCTGACAGGCTGACTCTTATAAAAATGAACAAGGGCTGAATTGGGCCAGACTTCTCAGCACCACCGAATGATAGCAGCGTAACATAAACTCAAATCCAGTGTCTTTTCTTTGGGAGGTGTATTCCCATGCACCTTTTCACACCCACACATGGGTATACGCTTCCTGATTTTGGCTATTTGCTCTTGTCCTCCTCCTTCTCCTCATCCTCCACCACCATATCACCAGGGTGACCGTGGTCCATGATGCAACACCCACATAATTTTTTTAAAGGGTGTTTGACTCGCCCCTGGGCCGTGGGGCACTCGGAGCCGGGCAATAGGGAGACGGTGGGGGTAGTAGTGGCGTCCCGGTTCCGTGGCTCAGGGTGGTCAGACCAGTGGTAGTCCTTTAGCAGTCCTAAGTGATGTCCGACTACGCCACCCGTGGATTGTGGTTATTATGAACCGCCGCTGCAAGGCCGACCGCTGGGGCTGATGATGTATGCAGCTGAGGTAGTGTGACTCCCCACGGGAAGAGTGCAGTCCCAGGGCAGTGTAGTGGATGGTGGGGGTGATGGTGCAGAGAGTCCCAGTGCCGTTAGTGCTGGAGGAGCGAAAGCGTACACAGACAACGTACTGCAGTCCAATGTCTTTTACTCACAGTTCATGTACTCCGTATCACTTCTGTAAGCAGTGACCGCCCGAGCCGTGCTGCGTCCACAAGGTGAGGGGCTCGGTCAACCCCAGGCAGTTCAGGAGCATGGCACAAGACCCCCTTCAATCCTTTCTCTGGCCTGCCTCACCAGTGACCCACTTTTGTCCAGCTGCCGCGGACTTGTGCGGGTAAACGTGGTTCCCGTTCCCCGCTGTCCTATATGGTGCCTTCCTAGCAGGTTTGATGAGGTGTCGCACCAATAAATGATCACGACCTCCGGTCTTTGGCTGAGGGCTGTTTCTCCTCCACCAACTTGGGATCCGGTACCCTTAATCTGCCTGACCCTTCACCCTGTATTCTCGTGAGTTCTTAGGGTCCCTTCTGCCGTCTTGTTCCTGAGCCCTTCTGTTTCTCTTTCTCTTTCTCTTCTGTTCCTTTCTGTTCTTGTTCCTTTCTGTTCCTGGCCTTCACCCTAGGCCTGCCTCGTCGAGCTGGGCCCAGACTGAGCCACAGCTCCCTGTCAGCCCTCTCTGGCTGAACTCCTTCTCTTACTCCACTCACTGAACTTCTCTCCTTCTCTTCTCTCTGTGCTGGCTGGGCCTCAGAGGCTAGGCCTGCCTACGGAGAAGAGCCCCTTGCAGAGGCCCCCACTCCGTCACTTCTTCTCTCTGACTGAACACTGTTCTAAGATGGTGCCCACCTTTTATACCTCCCTCTAGAACATGAGCCCAGGTGACCAGCAACCAATGGGCTCCTATCTACGCTCAGGAACCAACCCCTACCTGCTCCTACATCACTGGGTATTCCTACCCCCTCCCCACTCCAGCCAGGGACATGGTCTGTTGTGCCTGCATTTCTGTCTAATGGGAGCTGTCCCTCAGAAATGGGGTGAGTGTGCTAACTGAACCCTGGTCCATACTGTATCCTTACCCGGGAGTGGAATATCACACCTCTGGCA
The DNA here is from genome assembly GCF_046119375.1 of Phyllobates terribilis. Classification (NCBI taxonomy): domain Eukaryota; kingdom Metazoa; phylum Chordata; class Amphibia; order Anura; family Dendrobatidae; genus Phyllobates; species Phyllobates terribilis. The sequence goes on from NW_027363696.1 coordinate 252,543, forward strand.
GAGGTGCAATACCCCTGTAGCGGACGAGCCCTCGGGGCGCTACATTTTTATGATGCCCGTAAAAAAAAATTTTTATACAGTATGTTCATGTATACCCCCCAGAAGTAAATGTTTGTCAGCCCATACACTTAGTGCATGGCATTACAAGTATAGGAGGCCCGTTCCTTTCTAATGGTAAAAAAATTTTATGATGCGCTCCTCCACGTCTCTTCCAAGGGCCATTGAAGTGCCTCCAAATTTTTGGCAGCCCTTGCAGTCACTGCATAGTCCAACACTATGGGAGACTCTCTCCTTTCTAATGGGAATTTGTCATTACTGTGGCCTGGTCTATGTGTCTTTAAATTCTTAGTGGGTTTTTTCCTAAACTTGGTCAGCCGTTGGACTCACTGCATACCCTATAACTGTATAGCAGACCCTCTCCTTTCTAATGGGAACATGTCATATCTTGTTACTGTGGCCCTGCTCTGTGTGTCTTTAAATTCTTAGTGGGAATTTTCCTAAAATTGGTCAGCTGTTGGACTCACTGCATACCCTATAACTGTATAGCAGACCCTCTACTTTCTAATGGGAACATGTCGTACCTTGTTACTGTGGCCCTGCTCTGTGTGTCCTTAAATTCTTAGTGGGGTTTTTCCTAAAATCTGTCAGCCGTTGGACTCACTGCATACCCTATAACAGTATAGCCGACCCTATCATTTCTAATGGGAATTTGTCGTTACTGTGGCCCTGCTCTATGTGTCTTTAAATTCTTAGTGTTTTTTTTCCTAAAATTGGTCAGCTGTTGGACTCACTGCATACCCTATAACTGTATAGCAGACCCTGTCCTTTCAAATGGGAGCATGTCGTACCTTGTTATTGTGGCCCTGCTCTTTGTGTCTTTAAATTGTTAGTGTTTTTTTTCAAAAATTTTGGCCACCCTTGCAGTCACAGCATGGGCATAAACACTATAGAAGACCCGCTCCTTTATAATGGGAACATTTTTTTTACTGAGACCCTCCTCTATGTCTCTTCAAAGGGGTATTAGGTTGCGTCCAAATTTTTGACAACCCTTGCAGTCACTGGATGCGCAATAACAGTATAGGAGACCCACTTGTTAATAATGGGAACAACAAAGCATAGCCCTCTGATGGCTCTCTAACAATAGCTAGGGCCGACTGCTGGCCTTTTAAGAATAGTAAGGGCCGTCTGATGTTCCTATAAAAATAGGCTTTATGACTTTCAGAGTCCCTCCATCATAAATAAAACAGGATGTGTCTGATGACACCACATTGCCAGATGAGGTTGTAAAATGTTAAAATGACATTTCCCGGTGAATGCATTTGTCATAAAAAATAACATAAAAAACATAACAATAGGATCTTTCTTTAGTATAAAAAACAGCATCACCAATTTAACCTCAATGTAATCACATTGTTCAGCTCATGCACCTCCTCCTCCATCTCCGAAATGACCACATCAGTCACAAGCTGACAGCACTGCAGCACTGCCTTGGCCAAACAGCAACAGGCTGTGCTGAAGATAACATGCTTAATGCTTAATTGACAAACCGCCCAGCGCTGCATAGTTGTTGAAAGCTGTAACAAAGCACCTTGATCTGTGGCTCTCACCGCTGAACATACAGCCAGGCATGGTCGTGTGTTACAATGGGCGGAACCTGGTGACGGAGAAATGACAACCAGGGTAGATACGGTTTCCCTCTATGCCAGTCCTTTCACAGAGCTAAAGAATATGGCTGTGGTGAAATACAACTCCCACTGAGAAACTGTTTCAGATTGAAAAACATTGTGCCCACCAGAGGATTTGTTTCTGAGGGCTAACCTTTCTCACCCGCTCAAGAGCCCCATAGCAGCTGCAAAGTTAGCGCTATCATGAACTCTCCTGAGGTAGAAGCCAAGGCACACCAGAGAATTCTCTGGTGGGACTGTCCAACCCTGCCGAGAAGCAGTCCTGGCTAAGAAAAGTGTGTGGGAAGATTCCAGGACACTCTATTTTTACTGAGGAGGAAACACACGCAAACATGGGGAGAACATACAAATTTCATGCAGATGTTGTCCTTGCTGGGATTTGAACCCAGGATCCCAGTGCTGCAAGACTTCAGTGCTAACCACTGATCCAATGTGCTGCCGTTCACCCTCTAATATCTAACAGGCTGGAGAAACTTGAACCTACTGCCACTCTATCATCAGCTCCTTTGTGAGAAAATGTATTTGGGCAGCCACTCAGTCTACCAAATAAAATTCCAGAGAAGGAAATTGAGGATGGCTTCGCTACTGGTACTGGGGGCAGTGCTAATACCATGGTGTTGTACCATAGTTTGCTGGAAATATTCCAGGCTGGTAGGAGGCAAGAAAATTCCCACAGAAAAGTACCAGCAGTAATGTTCAGGCCACATTTCAAGTGCAAGCAGCTTTAGAGGACTTCCTGGGAGAAATGACACGCAGGGTAGATACGGTTTCCCTCTATGCCAGTCCTTTCACTGAGCTAAATACAACTCTTATCAAAAAAAGTTGTGGACTGGCTCCGTACCGTCCCTGGCCACATTCACCTGTCCACGTGTTTGTGGTTAGGCAGTCCTTCTTAGTAAGTGCACTGGATAGGGCATGGGTAATGTTGTGGGACCCGTGCTTGTGGAAGGCGAAGGCGATACCGGGAAAAATACTGGCGGCTGGGGACCGAGTATGGACACCCGGCCGCCGCCTGCATGAGGTTGTGAAAAGCTTCCATCTCCACAAGCTTAAAAGGCCATATTTCAAGTGCAAAGAGCTGCCCAGAAATCTGTCAGTTTAGTGTTGCCGTCTGTGGGTGGGTGGGTGGCTGGCTGCATACTTGCAATTGCATTCCAAGTAACAGAAAACTAAGCAGATGATGGCCTCTATCATCATCATGGCCTCACCTCGGCACTATGAACTCTCCTGAAGGAGAAGCCAGGGCCCGCCGGAGGAGTCTCCGGTTCTCTGGTGGGCCCGTCCAACCCTGCCGAAAAGCAGCCCTGGCTAAGAAAAGTGTGGGGGAAGGTTCCTGGACACTCTATGGCTGCTTTTTTAATGCGGATCGGCCATGCTTATGCATGTTATTTCTCAAAACGCATTACGGATCAGGCCATTTTCCAACTCTGTATTCAAGAAATTAAATGCGCAAAGAAAGATGTGTGTGTGTCAAAGCACCATTGACAAGTGCGAGTTGATGTTGGATGGGCTGCCATTGCTTCTGCAACAAGCTCAATTACAGGATTTTCTGGGAGAAATGACAAGCAGGGTAGATACGGTTTCCCTCTATGCCAGTCCTTTCACCGAGCTAAATACAACTCTTAGCAAAAAAAGTTGTGGACTGGCTGCGTACCGTCCCTGGCCACATTCACCTGTCAACGTGTTTGTGGTTAGGTGGTCCTTCCCAGTAAGTGCACTGGGGAGGGCACGGGTAATGTTATGGGATCCGTGCTTGTGGAAGGCGAAGGCGATACCGGGAAATATAGTGGCGGCTGGGGACCGAGTATGGACACCCGGCCGCCGCCGGCATGAGGTTATGAAAAGCTTCCGCCTCCACGAGCCTAAAAGGCCACATTTCAAGTGCAAGCAGCTGTCAACAATTTGGCAGTATAGTATTGCAGCCTGTGGGTGGGTGGCTGCCGGCATTCTTGTGCTTGCATTCCAAGGAATGGGGTAGGGACAACTGAACACTGCAGTGGGACAAGGACGTGGACGGTGATTGTTGCAAGTCTGCAACGACAGGTGCATGGCGGGAGGCATCTTCGCATGTGCCAAGGATCACTTATGATGGGCACACATTTAGGCAGTGACCTGGGATTCAGAGATGTTTCCAGAGGTCTTCCCCTTGCTGTTCCCATGTCTTTTCAGCACTGTATGCATGTGTCTGATGATGTGTCACACACCACATGGCCAGATAAGGTTGTAAAATGTTAAAATGACATTTCCTGGTGAATGCATTTGTCTTGGTTGAAAGCAATGCAAAAGTGCAAAAACGTGTCAAAAATGCTACGTGTGAACATAGCCCAAGGTGTGTAGGAGTATTTTTGTTTTTGTTTATTTATTTTGCCTTATATACAAGTCATCACCCTGGAAAGGATGTTCCTTACGCCGTAAAAGTGGCGTAATACTCTGACGACGTTGTTGACAGCAGTGATCTGGGAGTCAGAGATGCTTCCAGGGGTCTTCCCCATGCTGTTCCCATGTCATTTGAGCACAGTTCCCATCGATTTGGGCAATTTTTAGGCCCTCTGCAGACCGCCGTGGGGAGCCATCTGAAAAATGCTCAAGTTTCCCCTAGACTTATATTGGGCTCATTGCTCGGGTTGAGCACCCGAGTATTTCAATTTGCTCGACCCGAGCAACGAGTACTCGAGCATTTTAGTGCTCGCTCATCACTAATGACAACCAAAAACATCCAAATAATCCTGTCCAAAAAGTTCACATACCTTGGTGATTTTGGCCTGATAACATGCACAGAATTTGACACAAATGGGTTTGAATGGCTACTAAAGGTAACATCCTCACCTATGACCTGTTTGCTTGTAATCAGTGTGTGTGCATAAAGCTGAGTGAGTTTCTGGGATCCAGCCACTGACGTTTCTGGATTTTGAGATGAGGAAAGCAAAAGAATTATCAACGGATGTACGGGAAAAGGTAGTTGAACTGTATAACACAGGAAAGGGAGGCAAAAAGAGTATAACACAGGAAAGGGATACAAAAAGATATCCCAGGAATTGATAATGCCAGTCTGCAGTGTTCAAACTGTGATTAACAAATGGAAAATCAGATGCTCTGTAAAAACCAAACCACAGTCAGGTAGACCAACAAAAATTTCAGCCACAACTGCCAAGAAAATTGTTCGGGATGCAAAGAAAAACCAACAAATAACATCAGCTGAGAACACACTTAGGGGTGTACTCACTTTTGTTGCCAGCTGTTTAGACATTAATGGCTGTGTGTTGAGTTATTTTGCAGGCACACCAAATTTACAGTTAAACAAGCTGTACACTGACTACTGTACATTGTATCAAAGTGTCACATCTTCAGTGTTGTCCCATCAAAAATATATATATGTATTCCGGCCCATTTTTGGAGTTTTGTGTGAAATTATGTCCAATTTGCCTTTTTTTTCTCAGTTTTTTTGTGTTGTTCCAATAAACACAAAGGAAATAAACATGCGTGTAATAAAACATGTGTAATTTTCTGAAACAATTTCAAGGGTGCCAGCACTTTCCTCCATGACTGTATATGCAGGTAGAGTCCTTAACCCCTTTACAACCCAAAGTGGTTTGCACGTTAATGAGAAGGCCAATTTTTACAATTCTGACCACTGTCACTTTATGAGGTAATTACTCTGGAACGCTTCAACGGATCCCCCTGGTTCTGAGAATATTTTTTCATGACATATTGTACTTTATGATTGTGGTAAAATTTCTTCGATATCACTTGTGTTTATTTGTGAAAAAAACAGATATTTGGCGAAAATGTTGAAAATTTTGCAATTTTCAAAATTTGAATTTTTATGCCCTTAAATCGGAGAGATATGTCACACAAAAAAAGTTAATAAATAACATTTCCCATATGTCTACTTTACATCAGCACAATTTTGGAACCCAAATTTATTTTTATTAGGGAGCTATAAGGGTTAAAATTGACCAGCGATTTCTCATTTTTCCAACAAAATTTACAAAACCATTTTATAAGGGACCGCATCACATTTGAAGTCACTTTGAGGGGTCTTTATGACTGAAAATACCCAAAAGTGACACCATTCTTAAAACTGCACCCCTCAGTGAATCGGGTCATCATGGCAACATCCGGGAAGCCGCGGCACACATTGCTGGACGCCGGCAGGAGAGGTGACTATCCCGATCACCTCCCCTTGCCCCCGCAATGCTGCGAACGACTTCGATCGCAGCATTGCGGGGGTTAATGTGCGGGACCTCTCCCAGCACTTAGCACCGGGTGTCAGCTGTGACAATCAGTTGACACCCGGCGGCGATCACGCCCGCACAGCCTGTGTGCGGGCGCGATCGCAAAGATGTACTAATACGTATCAGGCTCTTAAGTCCCAGGGCGCAGATACGTATCAGTACGTCTTGGGCTTTAAAGAAGTTAAAATTATGTGAAAATGGGAAAAGTCACAAAACTTTGCAACTTTTCAAGAGCTTTATGCACACATATAAAATTTGCACATGCTAATACTCTATACACATTTTAACGTATGCATATACATAGTGCACACAAACATAAAATACGGACATACACATATGATGCACATACAGAGTATACAGTCCCGGTAGTCCTCATAGTTTTAAGCATGGACCCTGGCAAATTGTAGACGGACTTTTATTGTTCATGGGCTTTAAGGGAGAGAGGCTTCCTTTGTGGAGGACACTCATGAATGCCATTCATTTGCAGTGTACACCGTGTCGTGTCATGGAAAACACTCACCCTAGTTTGGCTTTCTACTTCTTCAGCTAATAGCAATGAATTTGCCTGTCGATTTTCTTCTCATCAGAAGATGCTTTTGTTTAGATGTTAACTTCCATCTGACTGATAAGAAAAGCTTTGCTGATCTTCTTGTAGACTTCACATTTTTTGTAAAGAAATTATTTTCTTTCTCAGAAATGTCTTGTGACATTTCTCTTCTATGTGGTGCCACTTACCCTTCTCATCAGAGGACGCTTTTGTTTAGGTGTTAACTTCCATAGTCGGCCTGGACGTCTCTGTAAGATGGTTGCAGTTCCATCTTTGTTATAGTTTTGCATCACTTTTGCTACAGTATTCTGACTGATAAGTAAAGTTTTGCTGATCTTCTTGTAGACTTTACATTTATTGCAAAGAAATTATTTTCTTTCTCAGGTTTTGTGACATTTCCCTTCTATGTGGTGCCATTGCTGATAGCATGAAATGGGAAGGAGTTTTCTTTATTAAGTAACTTCCTTTTACAGACACCTGTCTGCTGGACATCTGTTTAATGAATAATTACACTTACCTGTGGTTCAGTTCTTGTTAATTAGAATTTTGTTGTCTAAACTTAGCTTTTCTCTTAAGACTGTTACTGGGATGTTCTCATTTTTGAAACATGATCTTGAATGAGTTTGTTAAGAAAATTACTTTTTTGGGGTCTGCAAAATACCAAATCTTGTTTGCATTCAATGGCTCAAATTTGCGAGAGTATTTTGTAGTATGGTATCCCATATAAAATGATGATTCTGAAAGGAAACTACAGGTTTGCTGACAAATCTATTTGGGTGTACTGATTTATGCTAAACACTGTATATATATATATATATATATAAACCTTATAAGTTTGGTATCACAGTAATCGTACTACTGACTCTGAATCATTTTGCCAGTTTGTTTTTACAACACAATACACACTGTAAAATGAAGGAAGCCAAACCTTGCATTTGTTCTCATTTTTCAACACATTATATGATAAAATGAATGGTGTTGTTCAAAACTACAACACTAAGCGTCAGCACACTGTGATTTGCAGATCTGTAATATGCGTTCTTTGTGCTGTGGAAATACACAGCTGTGATATCTCACCAAATATTCATAGTGGGAACTTAAAATTATGTTTTTCTGCCATGATTAAGGATGGTTTGGATGTATGAAACATGTTGACCTTTTATTTCTATCTTTGTGGAATTAAGGCTGCATGAACCAGTCACCAACCATTATCTGTATATGTACAAATATTAAGTGCTACTGAGTGCTGTAGGAAAAACTTAGAATAGTGAGGTGATTTGACAGTCCTGCCACAAATAATCTGTTTCTACTGCACACTTAAAATTTCTGATAGTGGGAATGAACCTGATTGCCTGCAGTAGTGCACTCCTGAGAGCTGGTGCAGCAGAGAAAATGTCTTGGACATGAGAGTGGGAGGTCCTGATTATGGAGGATGTTAATCTTAGCTCATTGGAGTGTAGATATGGTAGAGATGCAGGACTGTGCAGCAGGGTGCAGAGGTTTGTGGATGAGTGTAATGACTGGTACAGGGTGGAGGCACCAGTGTAACTGCTGGACAGAAATATGAGACTGACTGCTGCATTAAGGATAATGAGAAATACATTTAGTGAGAAGAAGAGCAATTAGTGAGTTACAAGTATTTGTGAATTCAAGACAAAAAGGAATCAGAGCAACAGTAACAGATTTTACTTTTTTTTAATTAATAATGAGATGAATAAAATCGTGAACATTATCAAAAGACTAAATCAAAGTCCGGAAGATAGCCGAGGTCAGATACCAGGTGATCAGTAAATGACAAGTCAGACGAGCAGTATGAATACCGCGGAGCCCGATGACAGATACGTTACTGAAACTTGTCCAGGTTGACCAGTCAGAAGGCCACAGGTAGATGGTGAAGGTCCTTCTATACAGCTCCAGCAGTGATGATGGATCTGCTGGACTTCAGGGCGCTGGATGCTTAGGTGTCCCGTCTTTTAGATGGTTTTAGGGCAACAGTGACAGCATGCAAATGCGCGAGCAGCCCTGGATAATCCACGCCGGCAGGATGATAAGATCCGGCGGAAGATGGAACCTATGAGAAGAGAAATAAATATAATGTAAGTGATGGGACTCCATATTACATGATAATGCTGTGCAGTCACTGTGGCCGGACGGCAGAGGAATATTATCATACAGAGGTCAGGGGTCATTGTCAGCAATCATACATGTGACAATCCCATCACTGACAGATGACATCTACTCCACATGAATTATTCTCACTGACATCACACAACATGGAGTTGATTCTCACACTTACCTCGTCTCTTTTTCCCATTTTTTCCATTTTCTGAGTTTTGTTGCTCCATACTCAGATTTATTGCCGATTTTCTTTCTTCATGAGATGGAAATTCTGATGAAAAATTAAAAAAAAAAATCAATAACAATATCTTCTTATAGGATCTGCTTTGTCATAATATGGATAACATAAGAGACCTATAGTATTGTATAAAACCATGTGGGAATATTTGAGCCTTGAAGTCAACATTCACATTGCTGGTGCTGTAGACATGTACATACCTGGCAATGGGGACGAGGGTGGCAAGATGGTAACAGCATCGTCTGTATTACATACAGGAACAGATACTTTCTGCCTGTTTGAAGAAGAAAAACATGTAAATCTCAAGTAAACTCCATATAAAAGGGGTTGTCTCACTAGAAGAACACCGACTATAAGGACTAGTAGGACATATGACTGTCATAGTGGGGAAGGTCTTCTGCTCAAGACTACCTTTTATAGAGAGCTGAGAGGAAAACAACTACCAAGAATGGCCGGCATTTCATACTACATCTCTCCTACAGTGAGGGCAGCACTAAAAGTGCATGACCGGCCACAATTATGGGCTGTTATCTCCAACAATTCCGAAAGCTGAAAGCACAATGACCCATAACCATGGGGCGGTGGATGCTGCATTTGATATTATGGTATTTATGTCCTATATTTGGTGTTGTGCACATATATCAGCCTGGAGCTCCCAGTAATGACCCCATAATCTACTCACATTTCTGAGATGTTTGTGTTGGATTCTGGTGTACACTCTGGAGGGGCCTTGGGATCCTCGTTGTTCACCATCCCGTTAGTGGTGGTAGAGTGCTAAATGTGGATAACAATAAGTTATTAAATATATATACTTTTTAATTTTGTAGATCCTTTTTTGTACATATTTTGGATTTATCGATCACATACTTACTTTAGAAAGCCTCTCAGAAGATGATGATGCAAATATTCGGAAGATAAAGTTCTCATCGTCCTCACTTGTGCCCTCCTTATCCTCTGAGATCAGATGGTTGTCTTCATCAGAGTGATCTACAAGACATAGGTAAGGAAGGATTGTTAGAGGGTGTCAGTATAACACAGTCGCTATATCTCACTAGGTTAAAAGATGATGCAACGTAATAAACAGAATACATGAAAAAAAACTCCTGTACAAAATTAGGGAAATAGGGATACAGTACGAACCCATGGTCAACATAGCTGAGATCCATGAAACATGGATAACATAGTAGACCAGAAAAACCATGTGGAAATATTTGAGCTTTGAAGTCAACATTCACATTGCTGGTGCTGTAGACATGTACATACCTGGCAATGGGGACGAGGGTGGCAAGATGGTAACAGCATCGTCTGTATTACATACAGGAACAGATTCTTTCTGCCTGTTTGAAGAAGAAAAACATGTAAATCGTAAGTAAACACAGTATAAAATGGGTTGTCTCACTATAAGAACACTGACTATAAGGCCTAATAGGACATATGACTGTCATAGTGGGGAAGGTTTTCTGCTCCAAACTACCTTCCATGGATCAGAACACAACTACCAAGAATGGCTGGCAAGTAATACTACAGCTCTCCTACAGAGTAGGCAGTGCTAAAAATGCATGACCTGCCACAATTATGGGCTGTTATCTTCTGCATTTTCTGAAGCCAAAAGTACAATGACCGTTAACCATGAAGCGGTGAATGCTGCATTTGATATTCTGTTATTTATGTCCTATATTTGGTGTTGTGTACATAGATCAGCCTGGAACTCCCAGTAATGACCCTTTCTAGTCTACTCACATTTCTGAGATGTTTGTGTTGGTTTCTGGTGTATACTCTGGAGGGGCATTGGGATCCTCATTGTTCACCATCCTGGTAGCGATGGTACAGAGCTAAATACGGATAAAAATAAGATATAAAATATTTTTTTTATGTACTTTTAGAGTTTTTTTTCTTTTTTTTTACATATTTTGGATTTATTAATCACATACTTACTTTACAAAGCTTTTCAGAAGATGACATAAAATTTTGGAAGTCAAGGCTCTCATTGTTCTCACTTGTGCCTTCCTCATCCTTTGAGACCAGATGTTTGTTTATATCAGAATGATCTACAAGAAATAGGTAATGAAGTATTATTAGAGGTTGTCAGTATAACACAGTCACTATTTATCACTAATATTAATGGGAACAGATGATCACATATTAGGGAAGATGAGACAAACAGTCGCTTAGTCTAGATGACGTCTCCTTCTACTTACTGATAAATAAGCTGGTGTCTGCGTCTGAAACAAGCTGAGGAACATACTCCAGCTCCTGGCTCAGAATGTTGTCAAAGTCCAAGTCACTCAGGAATGGATGAACCTTGATCTCAAATGCTCCTCCTAGAAAAAGAAAAACAAAAGTGATGCGGACATAGTCAGGGATGGCTCCATATCTGAACAGTTTATCATAATCTGAACTAATGACAAAACTGAGCTGACATGAAGGAAATAAACTGAAAGTCTTAGTGTGGAGAACTAGAAATACAGTAGATGAGCTGATAGAGAAATGCTGATCTTCATGGACATGAACGATATGTCCTTGGTCTAATAAGGGAATATTAATACTAGTATATCTGTTACCTGTCCCAAGTCTACGCACAGGATTTCTTCTGAGCAGCTCAGTGATGAGATTCTGAGCATCCTGGGGTGGAACGCGATCACAATTCCAAATTAGTTCTCCTGTTACATAGAAAATTACAGAAAATAAAACCTCTTTACTGGACTGTAGCATAAAGCAAAGGAAATAACTAAACAAATGTAACCAATCAACGCAATGATCGGATTATTCTACTCACCAATGACAACCCTTTTATAAAGCTCAGTGAGGGAATCAGCATCAAATGGTACACATCCCAGCAGGAATTTATACAGGATGATCCCCAATGACCACCAGTCAACAGGTCTTCCATAGCCTTCTTTCAGGATGATCTCTGGGGCTATGTAACATGGGGTGCCACAGAACTGGAAACCAACAGAACATAGAGATGAGAATCGATGAAACAATTATTATGACAAGATATCATCGTTAAAACACAATGCAGAAGATAAAATATTAGTGGAAAAGTTCTCTAGAAAGGAAGAACGTAGAGAAGAGACAATATTGTGATGAGATTTGCAAATAACAAGCTAAGTTCTTGTAGGTGATGCTGACCTCACGGTCCTGGAACTCTCTGGAGATGTCCACTGCTAATTCCTTGTAGGTGTTGGTTTTCGGTATCATTAGACCAAGTTTTGAAATCCCAAAATCGGTAACTTTAATATGTCCAGTAGATGTAATCAGGAGGCTGCAAAAGAGAAGATGGTTTTAGCCTCACAGACTGAATGATAACAAATGACAACTTTCCCCACTTTATTATACTACGGGGGCACTTACTTTTCCGGCTTCAGGTCTCTGTGCACCACACCGTAACTATGCAGGTATTCCACGGCAAGTACCGCCTCTGCAAAGTACAAGCGGGCCATGGGGACAGAGAAAGGACCCCTGGTGCTTAGAAGGGTCCCACAGTCTCCACCTATAGAAGAAAGGAAATATGACCGGTGAGGGGTTTATACAGAAGATAAACATGATATACCACGAGCAGATAACCATGATGTATAATGAGCAGTGAGCGGAAACATCCTGGGGAGATCACACAGATAGTGGCGTACATAGAAATCACAAGACCCCATATCAAAAGTTGTAATTGCCCCCCACCCTAAAAAATAAAAAAGAAATATATTTATATCCCTGTTGAAGCAGCTTGGTGTTCTCACCAGCAATACAACTTTTATGGCCATTTTAGAGTATGATGCTCCCAAAAATGCCCACACCCACACTCAATGAGTATGGTATCCCCACAGTGAATCCTCCTAAGGAAGCCACCACTTAGAAGGAGGCCAGCCACAACCCCCTACTCGGTGTGATGGCACCCACAGCAACCCTCCCACTCAGGATAATGGTTCCCACAGTCCCTCACACAATATAATGGTCCGCATAACTCCCCACTCAGTATGATGTCCCCACACAGAATGGGGGCCTCCATATAGAGTGAGGACCCCCACAGCACCCCACTTAATATGATGACCTCCACTCAGCATTCACAGTCCCCCCATATCTAGTCATACGGCCCCCTTTCAGTATTTTGGCCCCTACTAGCCACCTACTCAGTATTTTTGCCCCCACCAGCCCCACCTCCTTGAAGAAGCAAATACCGCTGAAATTGTGATGACAGGTGGAGGGATGCTGCCCACTGCCGAGCGTCGACAGACCCCCTTCGACTGATGAGCCCCATAGCGCCCCTGCACCAAGATCAATGAATTTACGAGCATCTTGGTAATAGATAACCTATAGTAAATGCTCTGTGGGGATGTAACCAACAATGTCCTAATGATATGAGCAGTGATAAGATGAAAGCAGACATGGGCTGAATATAATACAATAGATGTGTCTTACCTCCTACATACTCCATGACCATACACAGGTGAGATCTAGTTGGAAAGGAGCAGAGCATGGAGACCACAAAGGGACAATCAGCAAATGTTAAGATGTCCCTCTCCAGAAAGGCCCATTCCAATCTCTGTGCAGTATTTAGGTTCCGCTTAGCCATTTTCTTCATAGCAAAGGTCTGGTGTGAGTCTTTATGATGCACCAAGTAGACGGCCCTGGAGATAAGGAGAATCCATCGGTTATAATAAATCCTTATTAATAATCCATCTATAGAAATCATTATATGTTTAATACTGGTATCCAAGGGGTAACATTTCTCCTTGCGGAGAGTGACATGTTAAGCTTGTCAAGGTGAGGAGACTTTTAAGCCTCAATGATCCTCTGGGAAATATGCAAATTGTCTCTTCAGAGAGGAAGAGAACTAGAACTCTAGTGCCCCTTATAGGAAGTAGTAATCCTAAAAGTCAATATCAACCCTTTAACGAGCCTTATCACATGACATGGAATAATAGCCATAACCAAAATCTCAATTTTCGGACACTATGTTTTGGGGTACAAGCACTCATCAGTGCAAAGTGTGAGATATGGTTTGGCTGGGTGAGAGGCATCTGACCGGGATCCAAGCGGTAATGTTTCTCCTTGCGGAAAAAGCCATGTTAAGCATGTCAAGGTGAGGAGACTTTTAAGCTGCAATGCTCTTCTGGGAAATATGCAAATTGTCTCTTTTCAGAGAGGAAGAGAACTAGCACCCTAGTGCCACCTATAGGAAGTAGCAATCCTATTTCCCAGAGGAGCATTGTGGCTTAAAAGTCTCCTCATGTCCGCAAGGAGAAACGTCAACCCCTTGGATACCGGTCAGACACCTCTCACCCAGTCAAACCATTCACACTTTGCACTGAAGAGGGGCAGTACCCCAGAACACAGTTCCTGCAAATTGAGATTTGGTTTTGGCTATTATCCTAAGTCATGTGACAAGGCTTGATAAAGGGTCGATATTGACTTTTAGGATTGCTACTTCCTATAGGTGGAGTTCTAGTTTGCTTCCTCTCTGAAGAGACAATTTGCATATGTTTAATACTAGAAGTCTGGCCGCCACTATAAATCCACATCTAGAAATACATAAAATAGCACTACATAGATCACCTATTGGAGGTCTCCACAATGCCACTTCTGCAGCAGCCATCACCCAGGTCACATTATAGATACGAGAATCTATCGAAATTCTCTTTGGGCAGATTCGCTATAACTGACCAAATACAATTTAGTGCAAATAAAATTGGTCCAAAATGAATGTGCTCCAGGGCTCTCTTCTACTGCTGAGGCCAGTGATTGGGCCCACATGGTCATGGTGGAGGGTGTAGATGTCATTGACGTCAATATAGTGTCACCCTTCATGTGACCATGTGTAGCCAACTTCTCTGATCAGCTTCATAATGGAGCCCCCCCATCAAAACAAAGATCAGAGTGGAGAGCAGAAAAGCTCAGGTGGAGGAGGCAGCATAAGAACAGATGAGGGTCTAGCACAGGCGAATGTAATAATATTATATTATTATATATTATATTATATGTAATTATATTATTTAAATCGCTTTCCTTACAGTTTGATTTGCTACAGATCATATAATTCCCTATGATAACACTGAATGGTAGAGTGCAGGAGCAGAAGCATTGTCATAGGGAACCCTGAGAAATGTGGATTATGGCAACAGAAATCTCACCCAAAATTTCCACTGCTGATGAGTTTGGAAGTTTCATAGTCGCTCATATGCGGCTTTCTCGCCGGAACCAATGAATCCATCACGCTCTATAAAAGAATAAGAAATAATACTGATTTATCGAAGATGCAGGAAAAAAGTTACAGATGCAAAAACTTCCCCCATATTATGTCCCAGATGATTTACACTGATATGATGTTGGGAGGATACAAACCGGACGCTGGGCAGACCTGGCGCTAGCACCCTGCACACCCAGGCAAGTGCCGGGGCCCTGAGTAGGCGAGGGGCCCACTTGCTGTCGGGCACCCTGGCGTGCTATGGGACAGGTGAGCAGAGGAGAGTGGTGCCAGCGCCAGTTAGTGGGCCTTGCTCCCCCCCCCCCAATGCTTGCCCTGGACCACGGCCGGCACAATACTTACCTCTCCACAGCTGGTGAGCAGTGAGGTGAGCATTTGATTTTTTTTTTTTTATGTATGGAGGTATGGGGCATTATATGGGGGGAGAAGTGACATCCTGCATGGGGCATTATATGGGGGGGAGGTAGGGACATCCTGCGTGGGGTATTATATGGGGGGGAGAAGTGACATCCTGCATGGGGCATTATATGGGGGGGAGTGACATCCTGCATGGGGCATTATATGGGGTGAGAGGTGACATCCTACATGAGGCATTATATGGGGGGGACATCCTGCATGGGGCATTATATAGGGGGGTGACATCCTGCATGGGGTATTATATGAGGGGAGAAGTGACATCCTGCATGGGTCATTATATGGGGGGGAGTGACATCCAGCATAGGGCTTTATATGGGGTGAGAGGTGACATTCTGCATGGGGCATTACATGGGGGGTGACATCCTGCATGGGGCATTATATGGGGGGAGTGACATCCTGCATGGGGTATTATATGGGGGGAGAAGTGACATCCTGCATGGGGCATTATATGGGGTGAGAGATGACATCCTGCATGGGGCAATATATGGGGTGAGAGGTGACATCCTACATGGGGCAGTATGTGTTGGGGGGACATCCTGCATGGGGCATTATATGGGGGGGTGACATCCTGCATGGGGCATTATATGGGGGGTGACATCCTGTATGGGCCATTATGTGGGGTGGGACATCCTGCATGGAGCATTATGTGGGGGGGACATCCTGCATGGGGAATTATATGGGGGGTGACATCCTGCATGGGGCATTATGTGGGGGGGATATCCTGCATGGGGCATTATGTGTGGGGGACACCCTGCATGGGGCATTATGTGGGGTGGGACATCCTGCATGGGGCATTATGTGGAGGGGACATCCTGCATGGGGAATTATATGGGGGGTGACATCCTGCATGGGCCATTATATAGGGGGGTGTCATCCTGCATGGGGTATTATATGAGGGGGAGAAGTGACATCCTGCATGGGTCATTATATGGGGGGGGAAGTTTCATCCAGCATAGGGCTTTATATGGGGTGAGAGGTGACATTCTGCATGGGGCATTATATGGGGGGTGACATCCTGCATGGGGCATTATATGGGGGAAGTGACATCCTGCATGGGGTATTATATGGGGGGAGAAGTGACATCCTGCATGGGGCATTATATGGTGTGAGAGGTGACATCCTGCATGGGTCATTATATGGGGGGGGGAAGTGACATCCAGCATAGGGCTTTATATGGGGTGAGAGGTGACATTCTGCATGGGGCATTATATGGGGGGTGACATCCTGCATGGGGCATTATATGGGGGAAGTGACATCCTGCATGGGGTATTATATGGGGGGAGAAGTGACATCCTGCATGGGGCATTATATGGGGTGAGAGGTGACATCCTGCATGGGGCAATATATGGGGTGAGAGGTGACATCCTACATGGGGCAGTATGTGTTGGGGGGACATCCTGCATGGGGCATTATATGGGGGGGTGACATCCTGCATGGGGCATTATATGGGGGGTGACATCCTGTATGGGCCATTATGTGGGGTGGAACATCCTGCATGGAGCATTATGTGGGGGGGACATCTTGCATGGGGAATTATATGGGGGGTGACATCCTGCATGGGGCATTATGTCGGGGGGATATCCTGCATGGGGCATTATGTGTGAGGGACATCCTGCATGGGGCATTATGTGGGGTGGGACATCCTGCATGGGGCATTATGTGGAGGGGACATCCTGCATGGGGAATTATATGGGGGGTGACATCCTGCATGGGCCATTATGTGGGGGGGCACAGCCTGCATGGGGCATTATGTGGGGGGCACAGCCTGCATGGGGCATTATGTGGGAGGGACATTCTGCATGAGGAATTATATGGGGGGTGACATCCTGCATGGGCCATTATGTGGGAGGGGGACATCCTGCATGGGGCATTATGTGGGGGGGGGCACAGCCTGCATGTGGCATTATGTGGGGGGTCAAAGCCTGCATGGGGCATTATGTGGGGGTCACAGCCTGCATGGAGCATTATGTGGGGGGTCAAAGCCTGCATGGGGCATTATGTGGGGGGCACAGCCTGCATGGGGCATTATGTGTGGGGTCACAGCCTGCATGGGGCATTATGTGGGGGGGGGGCACAGCCTGCATGGGGCATTATGTAGGGGGGGGCACAGCCTGCATGGGGCATTATGTGGGGGGCACATCCTGCATGGAGCATTATGTGGGGGGCACAGCCTGCATGGAGCATTATGTGGGGGGCACAGCCTGCATGGGGCATTATGTGGGGGGCACAGCCTGCATGGGGCATTATGTGTGGGGTCACAGCCTGCATGGGGCATTATATGGGGGCACAGCCTGCGTGGAGCATTTTATGGGGTCCATTATTCTATATGGAGCAATATATGGAGCTCATAATACGGTATAGAGGACTATGTGGTGCCATTATACTGTGTGGAGGACATTACTGTCCGGTCTGCACTGTGAGCTGTGAGGATTCGCCGCTTTCTGAGTTATTGTGGAATTTACAATAGATATCGCTCATGTAATGTAAGAAGTGAAATCTTCGGGCTTGTACTATATATATATATATATATATATATATATATATATATATATATATATATATATATATATATATATATATATATATTTATCTGCGGTATCTGTGCATCATGAATCGTGGTATGTGTTAAAGGGGCCACTGAGACTCTTTCGCCCAGGGCCCACGAAATCCTGGAGCCGCCCTGCAACGGTCATCATACATTACTATAACATTCTGGATAATGTGGGAGATCACACAGAGGAGGACTTACAGGTAATCTGTCACCAGGTGTTTGCTATGTATTCTGAAAGCACCATGATGTAGGGGCAGAGACCCTGATTCCAGTGATGTGTTACTTACTAGGCTGTGTGTGGCTGTTTCAATAAAATCAGTAGATTATCACTAGAAGACTATCTGTCTAGCCAGGTAGTCCTATTGCTTTGTACCCCTGCCTCCACCACTGATTAGCAGCTTTCTGCCTATGCACAGTGTACACAGAAAGCTGCCAATCAATGGTGTGGGCGGGGTTATACAAGACTCAGCATTCAGAGCTCTGCAGCAGAAAAAAATAGTGATTTTATCACAACTGCTCCACCGAGTAAAGTAATCAACACAGGAATCAGGGTCTCTGTCCCTGCATCATGCTTCTCTCAGACCAAATAGCATAAACCTGGTGACAGATTCCCTGTAATTCAAATGTAATTAACACCATAGGGTCATCTACACTTAGAATAGAGACGTCCCATGGTTGTATGGGGGATAATACTGGACGAGTCATTCACACCCCATGATCTGATGACACACACGCATCCCCCTCTATGATACTTACGGATTCTTGGATCTCCGGGATCTCACTAATTCCATTGTTAGGATTCGACAGCTCAGTTGTTTCTAAAATAATGATGAAGAAATGAAATGTATTAGAGGATATTATTCCTACATAGATAATACAGCAATATAACGGAGAAATGACAAGATGTCTGTAAATGGGATTAATACTCGTTATATGGGGATTCTAAATATGAGAATATACGGGGAATCCATAGATAAATGTCATGTAAATGATGGAGGAACCCCTTCATAAATAACAAAAGACTGACCATCACTTCCGAAAAGAAAATGGGTGTGAACAGGTGCATACTAAGAGTAGCCATCCAAATACATAACTAACAAAGTTGCACTCTGTAACGCTATAGCATGTAAACATGAAATAAATGAAATTTGAATTGCATTACTGCTGTAGAAAATAGGATAAAAGGAAGATACTTAGTGCATAATTTGGCCAATTCATGCATGGCCAGGAGCCACGGCAAGGCGACCTTCTTTTTCTGGGTGCATGCCAAGTAGCCACGGCAAGGTGACCTTTTTTTTTGCTGGGTGCATGCCCAGCGGTCACGGCAAGACGACCTTCTTTTGCTGGGTGCTTGCCCAGCAGTCACGACAAGGCGACCTTCTTTTGCTGGGTGCATGCCAAGCAGTCATGACAAGGCGACCTTCTTTTGCTCGGTGCATGCCCAGCAGCCACGGCAAGGCGACCTTCTTTTGCTCGGTGCATGCCCAGCAGTCACGGCAAGGCGACCTTTTTTGCTGGGAACCTATCTCCACCCATCAGCCCGCGGTGGTTTTAATTACAACAGGATCCTACCTACCCATATAAATGTAGGCTTCAGCCTAGGAGAGGATTCACATTAGGAGAGGATTCCAACAAAAAGATCGCCTTGTCATTGGCTGCTGGGCATTCATGAATTGGCCAAATTATGTGCTCAGTATCTTAGTTTTTTCCCATTTTCTAGAGCAGTAATGCAATTTAAATTTAATTTATTTCATGTTACTTGCTATAGCACTGCAGAATGGACCCTCCATCACATGAATGAGGAACCCCCCACCCACGCTGCACATACGAGTGATGGTAAGAGAGCTGAAACATAGGAGAGATTTGCAAATTAGCCTGGAAGTGCACTGGGGGCGTGTCACTGCACTTGGATTTCTTCTTTCACGCCCCCAGCGCACTTCCATTCTGATTTGTATATGGTGTCTACTTTACATTTCTCCTGACTGGCACATTGGATTTCTACAAACAATTATTATTAGGGGACAATGGCCTATACCGTCACACCACTACTTCTATATGTAACAATGTGCTGCCAGGTTCCCATTACACAGAGTAGAGAGTAAATCTAACATTATCCTCCATCCTCTGTAATATCTGGACATTCCTTGTAGAAGGTCGGGTGATCGCTCACCTGTAATCAGATCGCTGTTCAGCTCCGGCCGACTCCTATTAGGGTCAGGGATTTTCGGGGTCACATTTTGCCCATATTTGGCGTCGCCTCCTGTTGTTTCCTGATAGATATAATGTATATAATTAATATGTGGAAGATTTCACTAAATCACCAAATACATAAATCATGAAGGACTAAACCAACATTTACAGATGCACCAATTGTAACGATACAAATCCCGCGCCATCTTCAGACCTTTTCTCAGAAAGTCTCCTCAGATACGGTGGATTAAGATACGTCTATTAATATTGATCCTTACCGGGCGTTCCAATGAGCGTTCTAGTATAGACAGGACTTTTTCGGCCAGTTCTTTAAAGACAGCCAAATCTTCAGTCTGAGATCTTTCTTCAGCCTATAAAGAAGGAAAAATGGAAAGGAGAATTTTCAGATGAGAGCGGTCAGAATGGAGGCGGAAATTGTATGTGACATCGGTTCTCTGTCTGCAGATACAATGACTACATACTGTATTTGGGGACTCGTGTTTTACCGTATTTTTTGGACTATAAGATGCCTTTTTTTCCAAAATTTTTGACCTCCCTTCTAACACTCTCGCACCCCTCCAATCTATTCTAAACTCTGCTGTCTGACTAATTCACCTGTCCCCCCGCTATTCCCTGGCTTCTCCCCTCGCTCCGCCAATCCCTTCACTGGCTACACATTACCCAGAGACTCCAGTTCAAGACCCTAACCTTGGCATGCAAAGCCACCCACAACCTGTCTCCTCCATATATCTGTGACCTAGTCTCCCGTTACTTACCTGCACGCAACCTCCGATCCTCACAATATCTTCTTCTCTACTCTCCTCTTATCTCCTCTTCCCACAATCGCATACAAGATTTCTCCCGTGCATCCCCCCTACTCTGGAGCTCTCCACCCCAGCATATCAGACAGATTATTAATAATAATAATTGTCTGAATGTAGCTTACCAGGGGGGTGGCTGTGGTGGAGTGAGGTCACAGGAGGTGGGGTCACTGCTGCAGGAAGCCGGCAGTAGAAATGGGGCGCTCCTGCGGGCCAGCGGGGTGTCCAGGAGGTGCGAGGCTGCGGGCCCTGGGCTTCAAGGAAATGTTAGCGGTGATTTAGGAGGGGAGTCCCCGCTCTGCCCATTGATTTTCTGGCGGTGGGCTTCAGGCAAATGGCCGCTGGAGGCAGTGCATGTGAAGATTTAGATCTCGGCTCAATGACGAGCTGAGATCTCAATTTGCGTATTGGCCATCTCCAGCAGCCTACTTCTTGAAGCCCACTGCAGAGAAATCAATAAGCAGAGCAGGGCCTCCCCTCCTGAATTACCGCTAACATTTCCTTGAAGCCCAGGGCCCGCAGCCTCGCACCTTCTGGACACCCCGCTCCTCCCAGCTTGGGGCCCGCAGCAGTGCCCCACTCCTACTGCCGACTTCCTGCAGCAGCGACTCTGCCTCCTGTGACCTCGCTCCACTGCCACCACCCCCCTCAGTAAGCAACCGAAAATTCGGACTATAACACAGACCCCCATTTTATTATAATAAATGTTTTTCCTATTTTCCTCCCAAAAATTTTTGGTGCGTCTTATGGTCTGCAAAATATGATATATTAGAAGAAAAAGCTTCTATCCCTCCATTATTATCTATCAATATTGAGATGTTCTGTGCAGAGTGTCCTCCACTTACCTGGTGTAGTAATGTCCTGATGTTCTGAAGTAAATCCGTCAGATAGTCTGACGTTAGACGACGTTGTCGGTGTTTGGTCAGGCAATCCTTTACTAGCTCCATCACCAGCCGGTGAGTGAAGCTGAGGACGCCATCGGGTGGTAGAAGCACACTGTTAGGACGATTGATCATAAGGATCAACAATAGTGCTTTTACCTGAGGAATGTCCAAAACAATTCCAGCCATAGTGAAAAACAGCAAGTGCTATCAGTCACTATAGAGCCAAGAAAGGCACGGGTGAGCCTATGTGCATTGTATATATAGCGCCTGTGAGCAGTGATGTCACCATCACCTGTGATGTCATCACGGAATCTTGTGATAGAATCTTCACGGAGCAGCTCTGCGCAAATAGAATGCGGCCTGGTAATATATAAAGTGAAAACACCATACAATTAACTACCCATGTTATCATGGCCGTTCTATTTTATATCCAATTAGAACACAACCAGGATAAAGGTGTGTTGACAAGTTGGATTTTGGCAGCATTTTTTTCTACCCCAAAAATCAAAGGAGGCAGGAAAAACGCTGCTTAAAATTCAGGTGTTTTAACTTGTGTTTTTTTTTCCATTCATTTGAATGGGTGAAAAATGCTGCAAAACCTCTGAAAGACTTGACAAGCTGCAGATTTAAAAAAAATGCAAAAAAACAGCATGTGAATGAGATTTCAGAAATGTCATTCACTAAGATGGTGCTGTAAAACACAGCATTTATTGCTGCAGAAGAAAAAACAGTGAATACACCCTAAAGATATGCTCAGTTACATTATGGGAAATATTGTATATTTAGTATTTATTATCTCACGTGTTTTTCTTCACCATAGAACTTTTAAGGCTGTGTGCCCACTATGCGTTTTTTAGGCGTTTCTGCAGCGTAACTTCCGCCGCGGAAACACTTAAAAAACGCTTGGTGATAGGTCTGCAATGGTCCCCAATGATAATCCGCATGTGCTGTTCACATGCTGCGGAGATTTCCGCTGCGGATTATCATTGCGGAAAAATCCGCAGCTCGTCTATTAATTTTGCAGAGTCGCTGCGATTTAGCCGCCATTGACTTGCATTGGAACGCATAACATCCGCATGACTACAAATACACATGTGGATATTATGCGACTCAATGCGTGGAGGGTACCCGGGTCTGGAGATGAAGAGACTCTCCTCCAGACCCGGGTACCATAGTACCTGTAGTTAAAATAGAATTAAAATAAAAAATAAACATATACTTACCTTCTGATGGCCCCTGTCTGCTCCCGGCGGTGCTGCTGGCTCTTCGGCTGCTCGCGATGGTAAAAGGACTTTCCATGACGCCATTTAGTCATGTGACAGATCACGCGACCGCTGACATCGGCGGTCGGGTGACCTGTCACATGACTAAATGACGTCATGGAAGGTCCTTTTACAGCACCGTGATCCGCCGAAGACACCGGACTCACCGGAGAAGGAGATCGAGGACCATCGGAAGATGAGTATAATGTTTTTTTTTTATTTTTCACCATTATTATTCTTTTTTTTTATTATTGATGCAGCATTTGCAGCATTGTAACTTGGTCACACTATGTAAATCCATGCCGGTTGCATGGAATTATATAGTGTGACCAAGTTGTCAAGCACTTTTCCAAGTGATGCTAAAATCACTTGGCAAAGCGCTTGACAACCCAGGGAGATGCAGAAACGCATAGGAAAAATCTGCAGCATTTCTGCATCGTGGTCATATATCCTAACTCATTGGCAAACTGTTATACAAGGCTATATTCACACTAGACGTTTTTTTAGCGGGCTTTTTTATGCAAATTTTCAGCTGCGTTTTACAGTACCAACTTAGTCTATGAGATTTCCGAAATCTCATGCACACAGCTTGCTTATTTGTCCTCAGTATTTTGTGCTCTCCATGGCTTTTTGCAATAGAGTATGTCACTTGTTTCAGCGTTTTTCACCCATTAAAAAAAAGGGTGGTGGAAAAAAATGCTGAAAAAAAGCCTAGTGTGAACATTTTGCTGCGTTTTTAGTGAAAAAAGCAAGTATGTGACACACATTTATTCCTGTGATTTCCCCAACTTTAAACCATCTTGTCTTGGTCACCTGAGATAGCAGCTTGGATTATTACAGTTTAATTAAATTAGTGATGCCTACAAAGTAAACATTGGTTGAGCTAGGTGTGAGATTGAACAACACGTGTTGGCCAGGGAGGTGTGAAAATGAACAATGCCTGAGCAACTCAATGGCAAACCATAATGTGAAAGTAAATAGTGTCCTACAAATTCAATGCACTGCCAGGGTCTTAGATAAACCATTCCAGACCAATTCACCCCCCACCCCCCCCTGTTACATTTGTAATGTGTACTTTTTCATGAACATATGTCTTGCAATGGTGACCTGTTTTCATGTGTCTATGGTGGAAGCAAAGCTGAACTTTGGGATCCTGAAAAACGCACCAAAAATGCACCAAGAACCACTGCAAAAAAAACACCAAAACCTGCGTTTTTGACGCTACTTCTTTCCTGCCAAGAGATTATGTTTTGCTGCAGAAAAAAAACACCTAGTGTGAATATAGCCTAAGACTTACTCTGCCAGCATTAATAGTCAATATTCTGTATATAAATAGGACTCCAATCCAGGTATTCAGTTTATCATAAACATGCCTGAGTTAATCTGCCAAATACACATAATATGCTTTCTCATAGGTGAAATATAAATCCTGTTAAAGGTCCAAGTTGCAGCAGTTAAGTAGAACAAAACAGACCTCTTCATTCTTTGTAGGTGGAAAAACTTTCGAAATTGTCAGTGTATCAAGTACTTATACTCCTGACTGTATATAGTATAATTGCCGCACTGCTACATACAGGTGCTTCTCAAAAAATTAGAATATCATCAAAAAGTGAATTTATTTCAGTTCTTAAATCCAAAAAGTGAAACTCATATATTATACAGAGTCATTACAAACAGAGTGATCTGTTTTAAGTGTTTATTTCTGCTAATGTTGATGATTATGGCTTACAGCCAATGAAAACACAAAAGTCACTATCTCAGTAAATTAGAATTAACAAGAAACACCTGCAAAGGCTTCTTAAGCATTTAAAAAGGTCCCTTAGTCTGTTTTAGTAGGCTCCACAATCATGGGCAAGACTGCTGACTTGACAGATGTCCAAAAGGCAGTCATTGACACACTCCTCAAGGAGGGTAAGCCACAAAAGGCCATTGCTAAAGAAGCAGCTGTTCACAGAGTGCTGTATCCGAGCATATTAATGGACGTGGAAGGGAAAAGTGTGGTAGAAAAAGGTGCACAAGCAACTGGGATAACCGCAGCCTTGAAAGGATTGCTAAGAAAAGACCATTCAAAAATTTGGGGGAGATTCACAAGGAGTGGACTGCTGCTGGAGTCACTGCTTCAAGAGCCACCACACACAGACGTATCCAGGACATGGGCTACAAGTGTCGCATTGCTTGTGTCAAGCCCCTCATGACCAAGAGACAACGCCAGAAGCGTCTTACCTGGGCCAAAGAGAAAAAGACCTGGACTGATGCTCAGTGGCCCAAGGTGTTGTGTTCAGATGAAAAGTAAATTTTGCATTTCATTAGGAAATCAAGGTCCCAGAGTCTGGAGGAAGAGTGGAGAGGCCACAATCCAAGCTGCTGGAGGTCTAGTGTGAAGTCTCCACAATCAGTGATGGTTTGGGGAGCCATGTCATCTGCTGGTGGAGGTCCACTGTGTTTTATCAAGACCAAAGTCAGCGCAGCCGTCTACCAGGACATTTTACAGCACTTCATGCTTCCCTCTGCCCACAAGCTTTATGGAGATGGAAATGTCATTCTCCAGCAGGACTTGGCCCCTGTCCACACGGCCAAAAGTACCAATACCTGGTTTACACACAACAGTATCACTGTGCTTGATTGGCAGCAAACTCGCCTGACCTTAACCCCATAGAGAATCTATTATAGAGAATCTATGGGGTATTGTCAAGAGGAAGATGAGACCCCAGACCCCACAATACAGATGAGCTGAAGGCTGCTATCAAAGCCACCTGGGCTTCCATAACACCTCAGCAGCGCCACAGGCTGATCGCCTCCATGCCACATTGCCGCATTAATGCAGTAATTGATGCACAAGGAGCCCGACCAAGTATTGAGGGCATTTACTAAACATACATTTCAGTAGGCCAGCTTTTCGGATTTTAAAAACATTTTTCAAGCTGTTGTTATGAAGTATTCTAATTTACTGAGATACTGACTTTTGTGTTTTCATTGGCTGTAAGCCATAATCATCAACATTAACAGAAATAAACACTTAAAATAGATCCCTCTGTGTGTAATGACTCTATATAATAGATCCCTCTGTGTGTAATGACTCTATATAATAGATCCCTCTGTGTGTAATGACTCTATATAATAGATCCCTCCGTGTGTAATGACTCTATATAATAGATCCCTCTGTGTAATGACTCTATATAATAGATCACTCTGTGTGTAATGACTCTATATAATAGATCACTCTGTGTGTAATGACTCTATATAATATAGGAGTTTCACTTTTTGCATTGAAGAACTGAAATAAACTAACTTTTGATGATATTCTAATTTTGTGAGAAGCACCTGTATATAGTATGAAGCCCCACTGCCCCATATGTGTATGTATAATTTGATGCACATGACTCGCCCCCTGGGCCGTGGGGTACACGGAACCGGGCCTTCTAGTGTACGGTGCTGATGGGGGTAGTAGTGGCAACCCGATCCCGTGGCTCAGGGTGGTCAGACCAAATGGTGGCAGTCTATTTATCAGTGTTTTGAATGTCCGACTACGCCACCCGTGGATTGCGGTCAGGGATAACCGCCGCTGCGAGGCAGACTGCTGAGGCTGGTGTTGGTGTGCAGCACAGGTGTAGGATAACTCCCCACGGGAAGAGTGTAGCCTCAGGGCAGTGTAGGTGGATGTTGGGGGTGATAGTGCAGGCCGCAATAGTAAGAGTTCAGAGTCCGCTTCAAACAGTTCAGGGTCTTTATTGTAGATATTATTAATGACCCAACAGTACCGGTTAGGAATGGGCCTGGGTGTCTGAGAGAATTCGGGCGAGCCCCACTGGTCAGGGTGAGTGTGTAGGCCTACCGTTTTCTCTATGCTCTTTCTGACTATCCCCCTTTTCGTGGTGTAATAGCCCACGTCCCTGAGCTGGCCGTGTACTTCTCGCCTGTATGGCATGCGACTAGGGCCTTGGGTACCTGTTGCTTGCTCCTCACTGTACAGGTCCCTCTGTGTGGCGGAGCCTCCAGGCTTCTTAGGCCAAGGGACCTGAAATCCCTCGCAGGTTGGTTCTCTGCTGCTGGGCTTGTAATCCTGACAGCCCCGGACCCCAATGCCCGGTAGATTGGTTCTCTGCCAGGACCGGCTCTCGTCGCCTCTGTCCCTGGCTTGCAGTTTCTCCTCTGCCTCACGGACTCCTCAGCTACAGCTGAACTGTCCCTCCTTCTCTGGGACTAGTCTCACTCCTGAGCTAGGTCTTCCAGTTCTCTCTAACCCTGCCCCCAGTTCCAGCTTTTATAGGGGCAGCCAGATCCCCCTGCTGGCCTGGGACAGGAGGTGCTGTATGCTAATTGTCCCTAACCAGGGGACCTCCCTCCTGCTCTCAGACACAGATTATTGTTTGTGGCATCCAGGCCTGGGGTGACACATTCTCCCCTAGTAAAATGTAGTACTCCGGACTAAACAGGAAACACAAATACAGGGTATAAATGACAACATAACATATATACAAGTATATTTTGTCCTTGAGGTCACGGCGCTTCCGTGACCGGGTGTCCATTTCACCCAACAAGGTGAAGTTTTCCACGGTGTGGGGACCTGTTTTCATAAACCCCAATTTCCTGGCCTTGGGCGTGGCGACAAGGCTGAGCTCTCTACTTTGGGCCACAAGGAGGCCACACCAGACAGATTTTTCTTCCGTGGCCATCTTCGAAAGAGGGCACCAAGTGCAACTATCTACAAGATAGTTCCGGTTATTCAGCGTCCATAACCTGTTAGTCCATGAACTAGAAAGACTGGAAAAACATAATTAGCAACCAGGCAACAAACATAAAACATTTACAATATACAGCATTTAGATCTTCCAGCGAGCTGGTATTTGCCCCCTAGTGCTCCGGGTTGACCTGCGTAACCCACTGTCTGGTGGTGGTCTAACCTGACTTTCCCCACTAGCATTCAGGGTACAGCTACTAGCTGGGTTTACAGGCAGTGCAGGCAGCTATCTGCGGGTCCTTTGGCTTACCGCAGGTATGGCAGGCTCACTGTCAGCAGAGGGTTGACTCTCCTGGGCTGCTGGCATGGGTTCTTCTGCCTCTAGGGCTGCTTGGTCTTCTGATTCCTCCTGCTCTCCTGTAGGTTCCTGCTGGGTTGGTTGAAGGAAGTGTAGGACGGGTACCACTATTGCATCATTTATCCGAGTCCAGGACCGGGGGAACTCTCCAAGAACTGTGCTGATCATTTCTTTCTTGTCTTCTGCGGGTTCAAGGTCATCTTGATCTTCTCCTGCACTCTGTAGTTGCTCGGGGCACCTTTTTAGGTGGTGTCTGGAGACGGTGCTAGTGGTTTCTCCTCCAACCTTGGTAATTACACATACCTTCGGGTTGTTGTGGTTGGACTGCAGTACTGTGTACGGGTCGCTCTCCCACTGGTCATCTAGCTTGTGAAGCCTTCTCTTCCGCTTCAGGACCTGCTCACCAGGTTCCAGGGGACCAGCAGGGGCGTGTTGGTTGAAGAGCCTCTCTTGCTTTTCTCTCGCTTGAGCCAGACTCCTCTCCACACTCTCCTGTACCTTCTTGTACTGTAGCTGCCGTTCCGTATCCCAGTCCGCGTCTGGGGAGGTGTCCTCGGGGGTCAGGACTCCCATCTCCAGGTCTATCGGCAGCTTACCTGGTCTTGCCCTCATCAGGTAAGCCGGGGTGCAATTTGTAGCATTCACCGGGATATGGTTGTATAAGTCTATCAGGTCTGGCAGCTTCTCCGGCCACAGGCTGCGTTCTTCCAGGGGCAACGTTTTGAGGAGATCAATGATGATATTATTCATTTTCTCACACAGCCCGTTGGTTTGTGGGTGGTAAGACGTTGTCCGAATCTTCTTACAGCCGTAGAGGTTGCAGAACTCCTGGAAGATTTCAGCCTCAAACGCTGGACCTTGATCTGTCAAGACCTGTTCCGGATACCCGTGTGGACGGCAGAAGTGTTGTTGGAAGGCTCTGGCCGCTGTTTGGGCTGTCAGGTCTTTAACAGGAACCACCAGCAGGAACCGGGAATAGTGGTCCACTATTGTCAGGGCATAGACGTAGCCCGACCGGCTTGGAGCCAGTTTCACATGGTCCAGAGCTACCAGCTCAAGAGGCTGCCTGGTGACGATGGGCATCAAGGGCGTCTTCTGGCTGGTACCGCCTTCCTTCTGAGGTTACATGGGCCACAGTCCCTGCACCACTTCTCTATGGCCCCTCTCATTCCGACCCAGTAGAACCGCTCTCTCAGTAGGAACTCCAGTTTCTTCCACCCGAAGTGTCCCACTCTGTCATGGTAGGCCTCCAGTACCATTGCTGCATCTCGTCTCGGGACCACTACCTGCCAGGTCAGCTCGTGCGTCCGGTGGTTGACAAGCCTTCTGCACAGCTTACCTTCGTAGAGGAATAGCCTGCTTTTCTCCTTCCATAACTGCTTGGCTTCCTCTGGAGCGTCCGAGCCAGGGCTAGCGTCTGCCTGGGTCAAGAGGTCTTTCACCAGGCGAATTGCAGGGTCACTATCTTGCGTTTCAGCCCAGCCGTGGTGAGGTAAGGAATTGAACATGACAGTGGTCAAGTCTTTGTCTCTTACAAGGTGGGAGTACTGAGTGGCCCCGTACCGGTGGAATGCAGGGAGCTCTATTTCCTCCAACTCGTCTGGATCTTCTCCCTCATCGGGCAAGTGGGGCATTCTGGATAGGGCATCTGCATTGGCATTGGCTCGGCCTGCCCGGTACTTGATGGTGAAGTCATAGTTTGCTAGCCGGGCCATCCACCGCTGCTCTAGGGCACCAAGTCTCGCATTGTCCAGATGTGTCTACGGATTGTTGTCCGTGTACACAGTGAACTTCACAGAGGCCACGTAATGCTTGAAACGTTCTGTTACGGCCCACACCACTGCCAAGGACTCCAGCTTAAAGGAGCTGTAATTCTCCGGGTTTCTCTCGGTGGGCCTCAGCTTCCGGCTGGCGTACGCGATCACCCTTTCTCTGCCCTGTTGGTTCTGTGACAGTACGGCTCCCAGCCCCACATTACTGGCGTCTGTGTGGAGGATAAAAGGCTGGCCATAATCAGGGTAGGCCAGGTTCTCATCCCCCGTGAGGGCCATCTTCAGCAGGCGGAAGGACTCCTCTTCCGGCTTGTCCCACTTGAAGGGTGGCTTTTGGCTTCTGGTCTTAGATTGTCCTATAAGGAGGTCCTGCATAGGGGCTGCCATCTTGGTGAACCTGGGGATGAACCTTCGGTAGAAGCCTACCAACCCGAGGAACTGCCTCACTTCTTTTATGTTAGAGGGGCTTGGCCAGTTCTTTATTGCCGTGATTTTGTCAGGGTCGGGGGCTACTCCTTCTGCACTCACCACGTGTCCCAGGTACTGTACCTTCGGCTTTAACAGATGGCACTTGGAGGGTTTCACTTTCATGCCAAAGCCTGCCAGGGCCTCGAACACCTCGGCCAGGTGCTTTAGATGGTCCTCGTAAGTCTTCGAATAGACAATCACGTCGTCCAGGTAAAGTAGGACCGTCTCAAAGTTTCGGTGCCCTAGACAGCATTCCATCAGCCTCTGGAAGGTCCCGGGTGCGTTGCAGAGCCCGAACGGCATATAGTTGAATTCACTTAATCCCATCAGGGTGGTGAAGGCGGTCTTCTCCTTATCAGCCTCTGCCACAGGAACCTGCCAGTACCCACTAGTAAGGTCCAAAGTAGAGAAGAAATTAGCTGATTTTAGTGCGGCCAAAGACTCCTCTATTCTAGGCAACGGGTATTTATCTTTATGGGTGATACGATTGACTTCTCTATAGTCCACGCACATTCTCATAGTACCGTCTTTCTTTTTCACCAGAACCAAGGGGGCTGCCCAGGGGCTACAACTGTCTCTATTGACCCTGGCTTCCTTCATTTCTCTCAGAATGCCCTTTGCGTTCTGATAGTGTGCGGGGTGGTACAGGTCTGTATCTTTCAGCAATTGGTGGGTGGCTCCCCGTGGGGATGTGGTGTTCTACTCCTTTCACTCTGCCGAAGTCTAGCGGGTGCTTACTAAAGATTCTCTCGTACTCTTGAACCACCCGGTAGACTCCTTGTTTTTGGTGCAAGGGAGTGGAGTCAGCACCCACGTGGAGTTTCTGGCACCAGTCCTCCTTGGGTTTCTGGGAACCATTACCCTCCGCCTGGGGAGATGGAGGCAAGGGTTCCACGGCCCTGACAGCATTGTGTTCAACAGTATACAATTTGGCTAGTGTAGCGTACCGGGGCAAATGTACTTCCCTTTCCCCAATGTTTAAGATCCGGACGGGCACCCTTCCATGGCGGACATAGACCACCCCCCGGGCTGTCAAAATGGTGGGCCTGCTGTCTGAGTACACGGGTTCTACCATGGCTTGGTAGTCTCTCCCTCTTAACCCGATTGCAGTCCGACACCAGATCATTTCACTTTTGGGGGGCATAGCAATGGGGAACGAGTCGCTCATCCTCACGCTACCGATCTCACCACCAGACAGTTCTACCTGTTGCCATCTCATCAGGGCTCTTATCTCCTTCTGGAGGACCCTCTGTTGGCTGGAGCTCGCATTCATCGCCACCTGCTGCAAAATTACAATTACTTCTGAAAGACAATTTTCAATCACATTAGTACCCAAGGTTATTTTAGGGTGACTTTCTCGACGGTCAATGTCCACAATGATCACTCCCTGTGCCGGCAGTTCAACTTTACCAATCTTAATGGTCATCTCTCTGAACCCCACCTGCGGCACGGGTTGACCATTGCTGGCGATGATGCTCAAGTCATCGTCTGGATAACGAGTTATATCAGTGTCACTCCAGTACTGCTTGAAAAGTACATAGGGGATGGTAGTCACTTGGGACCCGGTGTCCAGCAGTGCACTCATGGGGATACCGTCCAGCACTACGGGTAAAACCGGGCGTCCCCCTACGTACTTATCACGCCAATTAGATGGGCCTGATGACCTTATGCCTGGGGGTTGGCCCTTTGCCCCAGGTCGGACCCATTTAAAGTACAGTACCTGGCTACGTGTCCCGGCTGGCTGCAACGGCGGCAAATCGGCTGTCCATCCTCAGTGTAATGATCGGTGGGCCTCCCTCTGAATGACGGGATCCTCCTCCGTCGACGCCACGGGACATCCTCCGGACTGGAAGCCAGCTTGATTGGTCCTGACAGGTCCATCTGTAACGACTGTACGGTCCTGGTCAATGCAGCAACACTCTTTGTTAGTTCTTGGACCTGATGGTGGAGGTTTGCAGGCGGGGATGGATTTAGGGCCTGCGCATCAGCCCCCACAAGGTTTGCGGGATAGGGCGCCGCCCCCTGGTGGTAAGGGATGGCAGGGCGCCGGGAAGCTACAGCGCCACCCGGTGCAGGTTCTCGGAGCACCTGGATGGCCCTATCTTTGAACTGTGCAAAAGTCAAATCGGGGTTCTGTAGGGCCATGAGGCGCAGCTGGGTTCTGTGGGCGCTGGACAGCAGACCTTCTATGAACTGGTCAGTCAATAGTTTATCTGTATCCTGCACGCTGCCAGGGTCAGCTTGCTTAATTGCCCCTAAGGCTTCCTGTAAATTTAGGGCATAATCTCGGATGCTATCTTGAGCTCGCTGCTTACATCCATAGAACCGCATTTTGATTTCTGCTGAGGTACGGGTATCAAAGGTGTCCCGTAGACGGGTCAGAACCCCCCTTACAGTCCTTTTCTCCTCAGCTGTCCAAGACTTTACCTCCCGCTGGGCCGCACCAGTTAACTGCCCTATCAGTATGCTTACCTTCTGTTCTTCTGTCAGGGGATAAACTTTGAACAGGCTATACAGCCTTTCTTTAAAGTCGCCCAAGGTATGCGACTCGCCAGCATACTGGGCATCCAGGCCGCTCCGGGGATATAGGCAGGGGTGGATTAAGAGTAGCAAGGGCCCCGGGCAGTTTAGAAGGCGCGGGCCCCCTCCACACACCTGATTTATCACGTGACATGTCACATGATCCCCTGTGATAGATCATGTGATAGTTCACAGGAAATTTATTTGGCATAATATTAATTGTGCTGCCTCATCTGAGAGCAGCACAATATTGGGGCAGATACCCTGATTCCAGCGATGTGTCACTTTTTCAGCTGCTTGTTGTCATTTTGAGAAAATCACCGTTTTATCTGCTGCAGATCTAGCAGCTCTCTGAATGCTGCACTCTGTATAGCCCCACCCACACCACTGATTGGCAGCTTTCTGCCCATGCTCAGTGTACACAGAAATCTACTGATCAGTGATGGGGGTGGGGTCCTACAGAACTTACTAGTCATCTAGTGATAATTACCTTCTGACAAATCAATGATTTTATCAAAACAACACTAAGCAGCCCAGTAAGTGACACATTACTGGAATCAGTGCCTCTAACCCTACATTATGCTGCTCTCCGATTAGGTGGCAAAAACCTCATGACAGATTCCCTTTAAAGGAGCTGTAAAGACAAAAAAGTTTGTATTAAAAAAAATACAAGCCATTTGTTAAATTAACTTTTTTTTATTGTTAATTCACATTAGACTGTATCTTCAACACTTTTGTCAGCAGGTCTTATTACAGACTCTGAATAGGGCAGCTCTCTCCCTCTCCCTCAGCAGAAAGTCACAGCATGGTTAAAAAACGGGATCTTTTATGATTTTCTCATAATAAATAAAAAAGGACATGCAAGTCCTCCAAACTATTTTCCGTTTCTCTATAGGGAAGGTCCTAAATCTTTCTTGTTCTTTAGTTGATCACATGTCAAAAATGCAAAGCATTTACTATGAACTCGCCTAAAAAAATATACACTTGGAGAGTAATATCATCATTTGCATGTAAATATTCCTTGACTCTAAGGGCTCGCTCACACTGTCGTATAACACGGCCGAATGCTATGTGATGTTTTATCGGATAGGACTCGGCCCTATGTTATACTATGGGACAGTGCGATTATTGGCATGAGAAAATAATCTCATTCGATATTCGGACCATGTGCACCCATACAAGTCTATGGGTGCACGTAAAACATTGGACTGCACTCGGATGTCATCCAAGTGCAGTCCGATGAACACTCACAGAGACTATGGAGAAGATGGAGAAATTAAGTTCTCCATCTTCTCCATATCTGTGCTGCGAGAGAATCGGATCACACTCAGTTGAAGCTCTGACAGAGTTTGAGCCCAGTGTCATTAGCATAATTGGCCCTATTCTCTTGCATGAGAGAATATATGGCTTAGTGAGTGGACCCTAAAACTGAATAGTAGTGACGGACAGGCACCTCACAAGCGGGATCCATGTAGCTCTCAGATGTTATGTAGGTAGGGCTTCATTCCATGGGGTAGGGTTTAATTTCAAGGTATATAAAAAAAATGGACTTCAAATGAAAATTAAATGAACACATAAAGCACTAATTGAATTATTTTTTTCGTATTTATGTTTGCAGCCCCTTTAAAAACCCTTTGAGGACCAAGGCACATATATGTCCCATAGTTTTAAACTGGAAAAAAATTTGATTGAATAAAATTTAAGGTCCTCAAAGGTTTAAGTAGGTCATAAATTCATATGAATACTTGCTCATACAATTGCACATGCCATAAGATGAAGAAGAACAGAATCAAAAATATGACATTAAGTGGAACACTTACAGGTATTCAAGGTGAAAGAGACCAGCAAAGGCATCGTCTCGAATGACAGTAAATGAGTTAGAATTCAGCAAGCTGAAAATGAAGACAGCAGGTTAGAAGCGAACCAGACTTTATGGTGCTCAGAATTAGTCAAGCAGAATTTATTGACTGCTCTTGCAAAGCACTGAGACTCCCGCTGTGTATAGATGGCGTCGTGCGGCCTTCCGCTGTGTATAGATGGCGCCGTGCGGCCTCCCGCTGTGTATAGATGGCGCCGTGCGGCCTCCCGCTGTGTATAGATGGCACCGTATAGATGGCTACGTGCGGCCTCCTGCTGAGTATACGTGTATAGATGGCTATGTGCGGCCTCCTGCTGAGTATAGATGCCTCACGGCGCTCCCCCCAGAGACAGCAGGAGGCTGCACAGCGCCATCTATACTCAGCGGGAGACCGCACGTAGCCATCTATACACAGCAGGAGGCCGCACGGCGACATCTATACTCAGCGGGGGGCCGCACGTAGCCATCTATACACAGCGGGGGGCGCACTTAGCCATCTATACACAGCGGGGGGCCGCACGGCGCGTCTATAATGCACGGAGCCCCACCAGAGACATCAGGAGGCCGCACGGCGCCAACTATACTCAGCAGGAGGCCGCATGCAGTCATACACACACACAAACATATACAGACACGCATAAACACATTTGAAACACAAAAATACATACAAACAGACATCACACAATGACATCTGCCCACACACACACACACACAAACAGACAGACATCACACACACACACCTGCCCACACACACACACACCTGCCCACACACACACACCTGCCCACATACACATCTGTGTGTGTGTATGTATTGTGTGTGTGTGTGTATAATGTGTGTGTATGTATACTGTGTGTGTATGTATAGTGTGTGTGTGTGTGTGTATGTATAGTGTGTGTGTGTGTGTATAATGTGTGTGTATGTATAGTGTGTGTGTGTGTGTGTGTGTATAATTTGTGTGTGTGTATTTTTTTTTTAAGTTAAAAACAAGTAAAATGCTTGTGGCATCAATATCAAGACTCCAGATATAAGGGCCTATTCACACTGAATTTTGCAATGCATTCATCTCCTCTTTCCAGGCTTCTATCTAAATCCCTGAAAATTGGCATTCAGATGTGCCTTGACATAGCCATTGATTTGAACAAAGGCAAACCAAGGCTAAAGTCTGAATCTTTAGGCTCCATTTTCTCTGCTTTCAGATGTCTCATTTCAGACAGCACAATCCTGAATTTCAGGGATTCAGTTGTAAGCCTTGTGTAAAGACCTGAATGCAGCGCTGAATGTAGTGTGAATAGGTCCTTACATCCTACACCACCTCAGGGGATTGTTGTTATGGAGTATTGCCCCTGGGTGGCCGCAGTTATGACCACCACCAGGGCTCGCGGTCACCCACCCTAACTTTGGTATTCTGGGGAGCTGGTATAATGAATATCTGAGAAGAGCCCTAGAGAAGCAAGAACATTGGACAACCAAGAGGTGGTGGCCTCAAGTCAGGTGTAGTGTTCAACAGGGCAAGACTTTCTAACCTGCCCCCCCCCACACACACACACACCTGCCCACACAGACACACCTGCCCACACACACACACACACACACACACACACACCTGCCCACACACACACATACACCTGCCCACACACACACACACACACACACACATATACACACACACACACCTGCCCACACACACATATACACACACACACACCTGCCCACACAGACACACACACACACACCTGCCCACACAGACACACACACACCTGCCCACACACACACACCTGCCCACACACATACACACCTGCCCCCCCACACACACACACACCTGCCCACACACACACACACCTGCCCACACACAAACATACCTGCCCACACACACACACCTGCCCACACACACACACACACCTGCCCACACACATACACACCTGCCCACACACACACACAAACACCTGCCCACACACACACACACACCTGCCCACACACACACACACCTGCCCACACACACATCTGCTCACTCAGACACCTGCCCGCAAACACACACACACACCCATATACACACACCTGACCATACACACACACACACCTGCCCACACACACACACACACCTGCCCACACAGACACCTGCCCACACAGACACCTGCCCCCACACACACACACACACACACACACATACACACACACCTGCCCACACAGACACACACACATATACACACACACACATATACACACACACACACACCTGCCCACACAGACACCTGCCCCCACAGACACCTGCCCACAAACACACACACACCTGCCCACACACACATCTGCCCACACACACTCACAATCCCCCGGCTCAATTCCTCCTGCCTGCTCTCTCTCTTTTCCGATGCAGCACTGCAGGCCGGGGCGCACTGTGTGACGTCACAGCTAGGAGACACAGCCGCGCACAGGGCCATGTCTCCTAGCAGTGATGCGGCCGGGCCAGCACAGGGAAGTTAACTGCTGCAGTGCTGGCCCGGCGGATGAAGAAGTAGCGGCGGCCGCTGCTGGGGGAGCGGTCCGGGCCCCCCCCTCCCGCCACTGCTACCGCTATGTGCCGCGGCGGCCCGCACATATAATGAGGGCAATCCAGATTGCCCTCATTATAATCCGCCTATGGATATAGGGCATGGAAAACGGCATCACAGCTGCAGCGGCTACGCTGGTGGTAGAGGGTCCCTCCGCGTCCGACATCTTCCTCCCCCCTAGTTAACTGTGGCCTACCTTCTGGCGATCCTCTTCTGTAGGCCGCGGCTCCGCTCGCGATGCTCTGGGCGAGGACCTTGCTTTGCTCGGTGATGACGTCGGCATCCGCTGGATCTCCTTCCAGGACCTTGAGCAGCGTCTCAGCGTAGGCGTGGCCTCCCGAAGATGGCGCCCGATGGCGGGAAACGCTCCGATTGGCGGGAAATGGCCCCGAATGGAGGGAAACTTCACTCAGATATGTATAGAGTCTTTTCCAGGCACGCAATACCCGTTTTTTGCGGGTTGGTCACAATTCTGCCGACTACGCCAAAGCTGACTCGCCCCCTGGGCCGTGGGGTACCCGGAACCGGGCCTTCTAGTGTACGGTGCTGATGGGGGTAGTAGTGGCAACCCGATCCCGTGGCTCAGGGTGGTCTCACCAAATGGTGGCAGTCTATTTATCAGTGTTTTGAATGTCCGACTACGCCACCCGTGGATTGCGGTTGGAGATAACCGCTGCTGCAAGGCAGACCGCTGAGGCTGGTGTTGGTGTGCAGCACAGGGGTAGGATAATTCCCCACGGGAAGAGTGTAGCCTCAGGGCAGTGTAGGTGGATGTTGGGGGTGATAGTGCAGGCCGCAATAGTAAGAGTTCAGAGTCCGCTTCAAACAGTTCAGGGTCTTTATTGTAGATATTATTAATGACCCAACAGTACCGGTTAGGAATGGGCCTGGGTGTCTGAGAGCATTCGGGCGAGCCCCACTGGTCAGGGTGAGTGTGTAGGCCTACCGTTCTCTCTATGCTCTTTCTGACTATCCCCCTTTTCGTGGTGTAATAGCCCATGTCCCTGAGCTGGCCGTGTACTTCTCTCCTGTATGGCTTGCGACTCAGGCCTTGGGTACCTGTTGCTTGCTCCTCGATGTACTGGTCCCTCTGTGTGGCGGGGCCTCCAGGCTTCTTAGGCCAAGGGACCTGAAATCCCTCGCAGGTTGGTTCTCTGCTGCTGGGCTTGTAACCCTGACAGCCTCGGACCCCAATGTCCGGTAGATTGGTTCTCTGCCAGGACCGGCTCTCGTCGCCTCTGTCC
Organism: Phyllobates terribilis; assembly: GCF_046119375.1. Taxonomy (NCBI): domain Eukaryota; kingdom Metazoa; phylum Chordata; class Amphibia; order Anura; family Dendrobatidae; genus Phyllobates; species Phyllobates terribilis. The sequence continues at coordinate 291,135 of NW_027363696.1, forward strand.
CTGGCTTGCAGTTTCTCCTGTGCCTCACGGACTCCTCAGCTACAGCTGAACTGTCCCTCCTTCTCTGGGACTAGTCTCACTCCTGAGCTAGGTCTTCCAGTTCTCTCTAACCCTGCCCCCAGTTCCAGCTTTTATAGGGGCAGCCAGCTCCCCCTGCTGGCCTGGGACAGGAGGTGCTGTATGCTAATAGTCCCTAACCAGGGGACCTCCCTCCTGCTTTCAGAAACAGATTATTGTTTGTGGCATCCAGGCCTGGGGTGACACACACACACTGCTCTATATTTAGTATGATGCCCCCACTCCTCCATATATATAGCATGATGGTCCCACTGCTCCATATACAGGTGCATCTCACTAAATTAGAATATCATCAAAAAGTTAATTTATTTCAGTTCTTCAAAACAAAAAGCTGTCTTTCAGCTCATCTGCATTGTTGGGTCTGGTGTCTCTCATCTACCTCTTGACAATACCCCATAGATTCTCTATAATAGATTCTCTATGGGGTTAAGGTCAGGCGAGTTTGCTGCCAATCAAGCACAGTGATACTGTTGTGTGTAAACCAGGTATTGGTACTTTTGGCCGTGTGGACAGGGGCCAAGTCCTGCTGGAGAATGACATTTCCATCTCCAAAAAGCTTGTGGGCAGAGGGAAGCATGAAGTGCTGTAAAATGTCCTGGTAGCCGGCTGTGCTGACTTTGGTCTTGATAAAACACAGTGGACCTACACCAGCAGATGACATGGCCCCCCAAACCATCACTGATTGTGGAGCCTTCACACTAGACCTCAAGCAGCTTGGATTGTGGACTCTCCACTCTTCCTCCAGACTCTGGGACCTTGATTTCCAAATGAAAATTGGAACTCTAGGACCTTGTGGAGTGTGTCAATGACTGCCTTCTGGACATCTGTCAAGTCAGCAGTCTTCCTCATGATTGTGGAGCATACTGAAACAGTATTGAAGAACTGGAATAAATTAACTTTTTGAAGATATTCTAATTTAGTGAGATGCACCTGTATATACTATGATGGTCCCACTGCCCCACATACATATAGTATAATGGCCCCACTACTCCATATGTAGTATGATGGACCCACTACTCCAGATATATAGTAGGATGGCTCCACTGCCCGATCATTTAAAAAAAAAAATAACGTTTATTCTCACTTAATCCTGATTCCCTACATCACGGCCTCTGTCTCCTCTTCCATGGCGGGACAGCAGAGCAGAGCGATGCAATGATGTCACCGAGCCACCTGTGTGAGGATGCTGACATCTCGTTAACCGCAGGCCTATGGCGATCTGTGGCATATGAAAGAGATAGTGATAGGGCAGGGAGCTTGTTTCTCACTACTTTATCATGCGACGCCTCTGCATAAGAGACATTAGGGCTACATTAGCTACGTCACAGAAGACACTGGGGCTGGAGTATATAGAATAGGAGACACTGGGGCTGGCGTATATTCATCACAGGATACATTGGGGCTAGAGCATATACATCACAGAAGAAGCTGGAGTATATAGAATAGGAGACACTGGGGCTGGAGTATATAGAATAGGAGACACTGGGGCTGGCGTATATTCATCACAGGATACATTGGGGCTAGAGCATATACATCACAGAAGAAGCTGGAGTATATAGAATAGGAGACACTGGGGCTGGAGTACATAGAATAGGAGACACTGGGGCTGGCGTATATTCATCACAGGATACATTGGGGCTAGAGCATATACATCACAGAAGAAGCTGGAGTATATAGAATAGGAGACACTGGGGCTGGAGTACATAGAATAGGAGACACTGGGGCTAGCGCATATACAGTTCTGCTCAAAAGTTTACATACCCCGGCAGAATTTTTCCTTTCTTGGCCTTGTTTCAGAGAAAATGAATGATAACAAAAACACTTTTTCTCCACTCATGGTTATTGGTTGGGGGAAGCCATTTACTGTCACATTTCTGTGTTTTCTCTTTTTAAATCTTAATGACAACTAGTGATGAGCGAGCATGCTCGCTACTGCTCGGTGCTCGCCCGAGTATCTCACTGCTCGAGATGCTCTGCGCTCACCGAGTATTTCCGGGTTGGTCGGGCGGGAAGTCGGGTCCCCTCCCTGCATGTTTGGCGCTCTTTACAGAGCCAATGAACATACAGTGATTGCCTGCCATGCACTGTAATGCCATAGCCATGTTGGTTGTGGGCATTACAGTGATTGGCTGGCCGCACAGCGTCATCAGGTCTATATCTGACCTGGCGCCGCCATGCTCATCACAGTCACTCTGGATCAGACAGTGTAGGGAGAGCTGCTGCTGCGTTAGGGAGAGATTTGATCGTGCATTAGGTAGTGTAGTGAGAAAAACCGCACATTACACATATCCATCTCAACAAACAGTCCTTCTGAGGACTAATCCATCTGCAGAGATATCAGGCAGGCAGTGTATATAGGCAGGCAGGCAGGGTATATAGCAGACTGCAGTGCATATAGCGACAACCAGCAGACACATAGCCCCCCTAAAAATTAACTTTTATTAATAATCTCTAAAAAGGACCTAAAAGTCCATAGACAAACAACAATAATACTCTTAATGATAGGACATATAGAATCAGGTAATACACCAACCGGGAGGGAATACAGATTAAAGCTGTCCCTATTATGTCCCTAAATCCTGTCCCTACCTGACAGCGGAGGTTGGCACCCTAATTTGTACTTCGTGGCGCCCCCGCTCAACGTCGGTAACCCTAATGTCCCTACAAGGACCCTTGTCTTAAATTAAACAAAACCACAATAGTGAGAAAGGGTAGAAAAAGTGAACGTATAAATACAGAAGCCGATAATAAGTCAATAATTATAGATGGCCAAATTCATTTGGTCGGGTAAACATAAATGCTCTAGGGTAGAGGAGCACAGTGCTTGTTTTTCATAGCCAAAACAAATCAAAATAGCAGCCAGAGCAATCAAATATGGACACATGCTACACTTTGATAGTCCAGCTATATACCTCAAAGGGGGCTCAGAAAGCAGAATCCCACCCAGGTAGATGTCTCCCCATACATCAAATGGGATTTAAGTATTGGTATTTGAAAAAGCATAATATCTATATCAAAGTATCAGGTCCAGACTCTGTCTGTCATAGATGTACATAATAGTAGACAGAAAGAAGGACACTTATCATTATTAGTCCCTATACCTTTTCAAAAAACTAGAGAATGGTAATCAGAATATAAATATCCATTGGTAAGTAAACAATAGCACTTAACCTTGATGGTCCCTAGTCCCAACAATCAAAAAATAGATTATCGAAAGAGAGACACTCATCATTGTTGGTCCCTATTCCTTTTCAAAAGACCAGAAAATGGCAATCAAAGTATACATTTTCATTAGTAAATAAACAATAACACTAAAACCTTAATGGTCCCCAATTCCAGCAGTCAGAAAGGAGATATCATTAGTAAGTAAAAAAAAAAAATGACACTTATCCTTAGTAGTCCCAACGCGTTTCCCCCTAGTTTCCACCAGGGTTCATCAGGGGATCTGGGGAAGACCTCAATCCCTCACCTCAATCCCTCACCCCAGATTGCCAGACAATGCTGCATGTGTCCTACACATGCAGCATTGTCTGGCAATCTGGGGTGAGGGATTGAGGTCTTCCCCAGATCCCCTGATGAACCCTGGTGGAAACTAGGACCTGATACTTTGATATAGATATTATGCTTTTTCAAATACCAATACTTAAATCCCATTTGATGTATGGGGAGACATCTACCTGGGTGGGATTCTGCTTTCTGAGCCCCCTTTGAGGTATATAGCTGGACTATCAAAGTGTAGCATGTGTCCATATTTGATTGCTCTGGCTGCTATTTTGATTTGTTTTGGCTATGAAAAACAAGCACTGTGCTCCTCTACCCTAGAGCATTTATGTTTACCCGACCAAATGAATTTGGCCATCTATAATTATTGACTTATTATCGGCTTCTGTATTTATACGTTCACTTTTTCTACCCTTTCTCACTATTGTGGTTTTGTTTAATTTAAGACAAGGGTCCTTGTAGGGACATTAGGGTTACCGACGTTGAGCGGGGGCGCCACGAAGTACAAATTAGGGTGCCAACCTCCGCTGTCAGGTAGGGACAGGATTTAGGGACATAATAGGGACAGCTTTAATCTGTATTCCCTCCCGGTCGGTGTATTACCTGATTCTATATGTCCTATCATTTAGAGTATTATTGTTGTTTGTCTATGGACTTTTAGGTCCCTTTTAGAGATTATTAATAAAAGTTAATTTTTAGGGGGGCTATGTGTCTGCTGGTTGTCTCTATTTACTAGGCCCCTCATGTGATATTTTGTTTAGGTGTTTTGCAGTGCATATAGCACAAGAGGCTCCATTCCAATTCTGCCTTCTGCTGCTGTTAGATATTTCTATACAAAGGCCCAGGTCTCAGGGGCGAGGAATACTTTTCTTTGGATCTTAATCCTCATTATTTGCTTATAAAGCAATCCAGAGAACACCGTTTTTCTGCGCCATTTGCTTGTTGGCACTGCAGAATACAGCCAGGTCCTTTCCATATTAGAGCGCTAGAAATCCAGCTATTTAAAACTGTGTTTTCTCCGTCACACGGATCACATATACGTTGTCAGAAAATACTGCCATTTCTGGCCTCCATTTTTTCAGTGTGTCAGTGAAGCAATTCACAGCAGTTTGCTGTTCACACTACTTACCTACAGGCCAGGAATTTAAAACTCTGTTTTCTCCATCACACCGATCACATATAACTTCGCTTCAAACTCAATCATTTGTAGTGAGCGTGGAAGATACTATCCTCCATTTAAAATGGGCAAGGCACGTGGCAAGGGACGGGGAACTGGACGTGATGGTAATGGTGCATGCAGAGGCCGAGGACAAGGCTGTGGGCAAGCCGAAATTGTGCCACAGCAAACACCCACATCTTCTCGCCTGACCTTCCTGTCCCAATTTCTAGGGGACCGCAGCACACCACTATTGAACCCAGATCAGTGTCAAAAGGTTGTTGGTTGGATAGCGGATAATGCTTCCAGTCACTTAGCCACCACCACCACCACCCTGTCTTCTACACGGTCAAGTCTCAGTAGCCATGAGTCTGGACCTCATATTCCTCACCCTGATCCTCCTTCCTCCCACCATGCCGAGTACCCAGAGACAACTGATCCCACACTTGGACAATCTGAAGAGCTGTTCACTTTTCCATTTATAGATTCGGGCCTCTCGCCCGGTCCACTTGAAGCGGGGCAAGAGGAGATCACGTGTAGCGATGCCCAAATATTTGAGCAGCCACGGTCACATGAAGGCGACGGTGGGAAACTGTCACAAGAGGTGGACGATGATTAGACACAATTGGCAGAAAGTCAGGAATAGTACCAGGGTGCAGAAGTGGGTGACTAGGTGGTGGATGATATAGTAACTGACCCAACCTGGCAGGAGGACATGCAGAGCAAGGACAGCAGCACACAGGGGGAGGGAGGCAGAGCACCCCAACAGGCAGGAAGAAGCAGTGTGGTGGCCGCAGACAGAAGGCAGGCTACCGTTTCCCGTAACACCAACACGAAGGAAGTTGCCACTACAACTGTTAGGTCTTCCCGAGTCTGGTTGTTTTTTAAAGACTCTGCCAATAACTCCAAAAAGGCCATTTGCATCACGAGCCAGACCAGCATCAGCAGGGGTGGCAAAACGACCAGCCTGACCACCACCAGCATGATCAGGCACATGGCAGCAAATCACTCGACTTTGTGGGCCGAACACCAGGGTCCAGGAACAGTGTCTACAGGTGGCACCATTGCTTCTTCTGCTGTTGTGCATGCAAGTCAATCCCCTGTCCATAGTGCATGCAAAGATGCCTCCTGCCCTGCACCTGTCATTGCACACTCTCAAGTAGCAGCATCAGGAAGCACGTCCATGTCCTTCTCCCAGCACAGCGTTCAGTTGTTCATACTCCAGTCCTTGGAATGCAAGCGCAAATATGCAGCCAACGTCCCACAGGCCACACTACTAAATTCTCACAATTCACGACTGCTTGGCTCGAAATGTTGCCTTTTAGGCTTGTGGAGACAGAAGCATTCCGCAACCTGATGGCGGCGGCCGTCCCTCGGTACTCTGTCCCCAGCCGCCACTATTTCTCCCAGTGTGCCGTCCCCACATTACACAAGCACGTGTCCCAAAACATTAGCCGTGCCCTCAACAACGCAGTTACCGGTAAAGTCCACCTAACCACGGACACGTGGACAAGTGCTTGTGGGCAGGGACGGTACATCTCGCTGATGGCACACTGGGTTAACATAGTGGAAGCCGGGACCCAGTCGGACCTTGGGACGGAACACGTCCTCCCGACGCCAAAGATTGCAGGCCCTAGGTCAATCAGGGTTGTCCCCACGGTCTACAGCTCCTGAACCTCATGCTCCTCAGCCTCCTCCTCCTCCTCGGCCTCTATCTCCGAAATGACCACATCAGTCACAAGCTGGAAGCACTGCAGCACTGCCTCGGCCAAGCGGCAACAGGCTGTGCTGAAGCTAATATGCTTAGGTGAAAAAACACATAATGCTGAAGAGTTATGGCCAGCTCTGAAAGAGCAGGCAGATCTGTGGCTCAAACCGCTGAACCTACAGCCAGGCATGGTCGTGTGTGACAATGGCCGGAACCTGGTGGCGGCTCTGAGGCGAGGCGAGCTCACACACGTACCATGCCTGGCCCATGTGCTTAACCTCGTGGTTCAGCGGTTACTCAAATCCTACCCGGAGCTGCCGGATCTGCTTGTTAAAGTATGCCGCCTGTGTGCCCATTTTAGAAAGTCAGCTACAGCTTCCGCCGCCCTTGCAGTGTTTCAGCAGCGTTTGCAGCTTCTGGCTCACAGACTGGTGTGTGATGTCACCACACGTTGGAACTCTACATTGCAGATGTTGGGAAGGATTTGTGAGCAGAAGAGGGCAGTTGTTGAGTACCAGCATCAAAAAGGCTATCGGTATTCAGTTCAGACTCCACACATAAGACCTCAGTAGTGGACGTGGATGTCAGACATATGTACCATCCTCCAAAACTTTGCGGACTCCACCAAGATGGTGAGCGACGATGACGCCATAATTAGCGTCACCATCCCGCTTCTCTGTCTTCTGAAAAGCTCTTTGCTCACAATCAAAGATGATGCATTGCAGGCGGAGCACGATAAGATGGAGCAATTAACCATACAGGGTGATTACACACAGCCAAGCCTCATCTCATCCCAACGTGGATTGGGTGACAATGAGGAAGAGGAGGAGGAGGAAGGACAGGAACTAGTTTCATGCACTATAGACGGTGCTATCTGCACAGCTGTCATACCGTCTGTTCAGCGTGGATGGCCAGAGGACAGAGAGGAGGAGGAGGAGAGCATGGTCAGTCATCCTCTTGGTGAGGACACGGAAGTCTTGCCTGTTAGTAGTCTGGCACGCATGGCTGAGTTTATGTTATGCTGCCTTTCCCATGACCCTCGCATTCTCAAAATTTTAGGTCATTACTGGTTGGTGACACTTCTAGACCCACTCTACAAGGAGAACTTTATATCTCTTATTCCTGAGGCGGACAGGTGTACAAAAATGAGGCAGTACCAGAAGGCCCTTGTTGCGGAACTATTAAAAAAATTCCCATCTAAAAACGCTGGAGGCAGAGGGCACACTTCGTTCGACAACCAAGGCCCCCACTCTGTCACTTCTTCTCTCTGACTGAACACTGTTCTAAGATGGTGCCCTCTAGAACATGAGCCCAGGTGACCAGCAAACAATGGGCTCCTATCTACGCTCAGGAACCAACCCCTATCTGCTCCTACATCACTGGGTATTCCTACCCCCTCCCCACTCCAGCCAGGGACATGGTCTGTCGTGCCTGCATTTCTGTCTAATGGGAGCACCGTTGAGCTGTCCCTCGGAAATAGGGTGAGTGTGCTGTATGCAGCTAACTGAACCCTGGTCCATACTCCATCCTTACCCGGGAGTGGAATATCACACCTCTGGCAGAGGTGCAATACCCCTGTAGCGGCCGAGCCCTCGGGGCGCTACATTTTTATGATGCCCGAAAAAAAAAAATTTTATACAGTATGTTCATGTATACCCCCCAGGAGTAAATGTTTGTCAGCCCATACACTTAGTGCATGGCATTACAAGTATAGGAGGCCCGCTCCTTTCTAATGGTAAAAAAAATTTATGATGCGCTCCTCCACGTCTCTTCCAAGGGCCATTGAAGTGCCTCCAAATTTTTGGCAGCCCTTGCAGTCACTGCATAGTCCAACACTATGGGAGACTCTCTCCTTTCTAATGGGAATTTGTCATTACTGTGGCCTGGTCTATGTGTCTTTAAATTCTTAGTGGGTTTTTCCTAAACTTGGTCAGCCGTTGGACTCACTGCATACCCTATAACTGTATAGCAGACCCTCTCCTTTCTAATGGGAACATGTCATATCTTGTTACTGTGGCCCTGCTCTGTGTGTCTTTAAATTCTTAGTGGGGATTTTCCTAAAATCTGTCAGCCGTTGGACTCACTGCATACCCTATAACAGTATAGCCGACCCTAGAATTTCTAATGGGAATTTGTCGTTACTGTGACCCTGCTCTATGTGTCTTTAAATTCTTAGTCGTTTTTTTCCTAAAATTGGTCAGCCGTTGGACTCACTGCATACCCTATAACTGTATAGCAGATCCTGTCCTTTCTAATGGGAGCATGTCGTACCTTGTTACTGTGGCCCTGCTCTGTGTGTCTTTAAATTCTTATTGAGGTTTTTCATTAAAATTTGTCAGCCGTTGGATTCACTGCATACCCTATAACTGTATAGCAGACCCTCTACTTTCTAATGGGAACATGTCGTACCTTGTTACTGTGGCCCTGCTCTGTGTGTCCTTAAATTCTTAGTGGGGTTTTTCCTAAAATTTGTCAGCCGTTGGATTCACTGCATACCCTATAACTGTATAGCAGACCCTCTCCTTTCTAACGGGAACATGTCGTACCTTGTTACTGTGGCCATGCTCTTTGTGTCTTTAAATTGTTAGTGTTTTTTTTCAAAAATTTTGGCCACCCTTGCAGTCACAGCATGGGCATTACCACTATAGAAGACCCGCTCCTTTATAATGGGAACATTTTTTTTACTGAGACCCTCCTCTATGTCTCTTCAAAGGGGTATTAGGTTGCGTCCAAATTTTTGACAACCCTTGCAGTCACTGGATGCGCAATAACAGTATAGGAAACCCACTTGTTAATAATGGGAACAACAAAGCATAGCCCTCTGATGGCTCTCTAACAATAGCTAGGGCCGACTGCTGGCCTTTTAAGAATAGTAAGGGCCGTCTGATGTCCCTATAAAAATAGGCTTTATGACTTTCAGAGTCCCTCCATCATAAATAAAACAGGATGTGTCTGATGACACCACATTGCCAGATGAGGTTGTAAAATGTTAAAGTGACATTTCCCGGTGAATGCATTTTTCATAAAAAATAACATAAAAAAACATAACAATAGGATCTTTCTTTAGTATAAAAAACAGCATCACCAATTTAACCTCAATGTAATCACATTGTTCAGCTCATGTACCTCCTCCTCCATCTCCGAAATGACCACATCAGTCACAAGCTGACAGCACTGCAGCACTGCCTTGGCCAAACAGCAACAGGCTGTGCTGAAGATAACATGCTTAATGCTTAATTGACAAACCGCCCAGCGCTGCATAGTTGTTGAAAGCTGTAACACAGCAGCTTGATCTGTGGCTCTCACCGCTGAACATACAGCCAGGCATGGTCATGTGTTACAATGGGCGGAACCTGGTGACAGAGAAATGACAACCGGGGTAGATAAGGTTTCCCTCTATGCCAGTCCTTTCACAGAGCTAAAGAATATGGCTGTGGTGAAATACAACTCCCACTGAGAAGCTGTTTCAGATTGAAAAACATTGTGCCCACCAGAGGATTTGTTTCTGAGAGCTAACCTTTCTCACCCGCTCAAGAGCCCCATAGCAGCTGCAAAGTTAGCGCTATCATGAACTCTCCTGAGGTAGAAGCCAAGGCACACCAGAGAATTCTCTGGTGGGACTGTCCAACCCTGCTGAGAAGCAGTCCTGGCTAAGAAAAGTGTGTGGGAAGATTCCAGGACACTCTATTTTTACTGAGGAGGAAACACATGCAAACATGGGGAGAACATACAAATTTCTTGCAGATGTTGTCCTTGCTGGGATTTGAACCCAGGATCCCAGTGCTGCAAGACTTCAGTGCTAACCACTGATCCAATGTGTTGCCGTTCACCCTCTAATATCTAACAGGCTGGAGAAACTTGAACCTACTGCCACTCTATCATCAGCTCCTTTGTGAGAAATTTTATTTGGGCAGCCACTCAGTCTACCAAATAAAATTCCAGAGAAGGAAATTGAGGATGGCTTCGCTACTGGTACTGGGGGCAGTGCTAATACCATGGTGTTGTACCATAGTTTGCTGGAAATATTCCAGGCTGGTAGGAGGCAAGAAAATTCCCACAGAAAAGTACCAGCAGTAATGTTCAGACCACATTTCAAGTGCAAGCAGCTTTAGAGAACTTCCTGGGAGAAATGACACGCAGGGTAGATACGGTTTCCCTCTATGCCAGTCCTTTCACTGAGCTAAATACAACTCTTATCAAAAAAAGTTGTGGACTGGCTCCGAACCGTCCCTGGCCACATTCACCTGTCCACGTGTTTGTGGTTAGGCAGTCCTTCTTAGTAAGTGCACTGGGTAGGGCATGGGTACTGTTGTGGGACCCGTGCTTGTGGAAGGCGAAGGCGATACCGGGAAAATTACTGGCGGCTGGGGACCGAGTATGGACACCCGGCCGCCGCCTGCATGAGGTTGTGAAAATCTTCCACCTCCACAAGCTTAAAAGGCCATATTTCAAGTGCAAAGAGCTGCCCAGAAATCTGTCAGTTTAGTGTTGCGGTCTGTGGGTGGGTGGGTGGCTGGCTGCATACTTGCAATTGCATTCCAAGTAAAAGAAAACTAAGCAGATGATGGCCTCTATCATCATCATGGCCTCACCTCGGCACTATGAACTCTCCTGAAGGAGAAGCCAGGGCCCGCCGGAGGAGTCTCCGGTCTCTGGTGGGCCCGTCCAACCCTGCCGAAAAGCAGCCCTGGCTAAGAAAAGTGTGGGGGAAGGTTCCCGGACACTCTATGGCTGCTTTTTTTAATGCGGATCGGCCATGCTTATGCATGTTATTTCTCAAAACGCATTACGGATCAGGCCATTTTCCAACTCTGTATTCAAAAAATTAAATGCGCAAAGAAAGATGTGTGTGTGTCAAAGCACCATTGACAAGTGCAAGTTGATGTTGGATGGGCTGCCATTGCTTCTGCAACAAGCTCATTTACAGGATTTTCTGGGAGAAATGACACGCAGGGTAGATACGGTTTCCCTCTATGCCAGTCCTTTCACCGAGCTAAATACAACTCTTAGCAAAAAAAGTTGTGGACTGGCTCCGTACCGTCCCTGGCCACATTCACCTGTCCACGTGTTTGTGGTTAGGCGGTCCTTCCCAGTAAGTGCACTGGGGCGGGCACGGGTAATGTTATGGGACCCGTGATTGTGGAAGGCGGAGGCGATACCGGGAAATATAGTGGCGGCTGGGGACCGAGTATGGACACCCGGCCGCCGCCGGCATGAGGTTATGAAAAGCTTCCGCCTCCACGAGCCTAAAAGGCCACATTTCAAGTGCAAGCAGCTGTCAAAAATTTGGCAGTATAGTATTGCAGCCTGTGGGTGGGTGGCTGCCGGCATTCTTGTGCTTGCATTCCAAGGAATGGGGTAGGGACAACTGAACACTGCAGTGGGACAAGGACGTGGACGGTGATTGTTTCAAGTCTGCAACGACAGGTGCATGGCGGGAGGCATCTTCGCATGTGCCAAGGATCACTTATGATGGGCACACATTTAGGCAGTGACCTGGGAGTCAGAGATGTTTCCAGAGGTCTTCCCCTTGCTGTTCCCATGTCTTTTCAGCACTGTATGCATGTGTCTGATGATGTGTCACACACCACATGGCCAGATAAGGTTGTAAAATGTTAAAATGACATTTCCTGGTGAATGCATTTGTCTTGGTTGAAAGCAATGCAAAAGTGCAAAAACGTGTCAAAAATGCTACGTGTGTAGGAGTATTTTTGTTTTTGTTTATTTATTTTGCCTTATATACAAGTCATCACCCTGGAAAGGATGTTCCTTACGCCGTAAAAGTGGCGTAATACTCTGACGACGTTGTTGACAGCAGTGTTCTGGGAGTCAGAGATGCTTCCAGGGGTCTTCCCCATGTTGTTCCCATGTCATTTGAGCACAGTTCCCATCGATTTGGGTAATTTTTAGGCCCTCTGCAGACCGCCGTGGGGAGCCACCTGAAAAATGCTCAAGTTTCCCCTAGACTTATATTGGGCTCATTGCTCAGGTTGAGCACCCGAGTATTTCAATTTGCTCGACCCGAGCAACGAGTACTCGAGCATTTTAGTGCTCGCTCATCACTAATGACAACCAAAAACATCCAAATAATCCTGATCAAAAAGTTCACATACCCTGGTGATTTTGGCCTGATAACATGCACAGAATTTGACACAAATGGGTTTGAATGGCTACTAAAGGTAACATCCTCACCTATGACCTGTTTGCTTGTAATCAGTGTGTGTGCATCCAGCCACTGACTTTTCTGGATTTTGAGATGGGGAAAGCAAAAGAATTATCAACGGATCTACGGGAAAAGGTAGTTGAACTGTATAACACAGGAAAGGGAGGCAAAAAGAGTATAACACAGGAAAAGGATACAAAAAGATATCCCAGGAATTGATAATGCCAGTCTGCAGTGTTCAAACTGTGATTAACAAATGGAAAATCAGATGCTCTGTAAAAATCAAACCACAGTCAGGTAGACCAACAAAAATTTCAGCCACAACTGCCAAGAAAATTGTTCGGGATGCAAAGAAAAACCAACAAATAACATCAGCTGAGAACACACTTAGGGGTGTACTCACTTTTGTTGCCAGCGGTTTAGACATTAATGGCTGTGTGTTGAGTTATTTTGCAGGCACACCAAATTTACAGTTAAACAAGCTGTACACTGACTACTGTACATTGTATCAAAGTGTCACATCTTCAGTGTTGTCCCATCAAAAATATATATATGTATTCCGGCCCATTTTTGAAGTTTTGTGTGAAATTATGTCCAATTTGCCTTTTTTTTCTCAGTTTTTTTGTGTTGTTCCAATAAACACAAAGGAAATAAACATGCGTGTAATAAAACGTGTAATTTTCTGAAACAGTTTCAAGGGTGCCAGCACTTTCCGCCATGACTGTATATGCAGGTAGAGTCCTTAACCCCTTTACAACCCAAAGTGGTTTGCACGTTAATGAGAAGGCCAATTTTTACAATTCTGACCACTGTCACTTTATGAGGTAATTACTCTGGAACGCTTCAACGGATCCCCCTGGTTCTGAGAATATTTTTTCATGACATATTGTACTTTATGATTGTGGTAGAATTTCTTCGATATCACTTGTGTTTATTTGTGAAAAAACAGATATTTGGCGAAAATGTTGAAAATTTTGCAATTTTCAAAATTTGAATTTTTATGCCCTTAAATCGGAGAGATATGTCACACAAAAAAAGTAAATAAATAACATTTCCCATATGTCTACTTTACATCAGCACAATTTTGGAACCCAAATTTATTTTTATTAGGGCGCTATAAGGGTTAAAATTGACCAGCGATTTCTCATTTTTCCAACAAAATTTACAAAACCATTTTATTAGGGACCGCATCACATTTGAAGTCACTTTGAGGGGTCTTTATGACTGAAAATACCCAAAAGTGACACCATTTTTAAAACTGCACCCCTCAATGAATCGGGTCATCATGGCAACATCCGGGAAGCCGCGGCACACATTGCTGGAAACCGGCAGGAGAGGTGACTATCCCGATCACCTCCCCTTGCCCCCGCAATGCTGCGAACGACTTTGATCGCAGCATTGCGGGGGTTAATGTGCGGGACCTCTCCCAGCACATAGCACCGGGTGTCAGCTGTGACAATCAGTTGACACCCGGCGGCGATCACGCCCGCACAGCCTGTGTGCGGGCGCGATCGCAAAGATGTACTAATACATATCAGGCTCTTAAGTCCCAGGGCGCAGATACGTATCAGTACGTCTTGGGCTTTAACCCCTTAATAACATCTGACGTACTAATACGCGTCTGTGCCCTGGGACTTAAGAGCCAGACTCGTATTAGTACGTCATCGCGATCGCGCGCGCACATAGGCTGTGCGGGCGCGATCGCCGCCGGGTGTCAGCTGATTGTCACAGCTGACACCCGGTACTATGTGCAGGGAGCGGTCCTGCACCGCTCCCAGCACATTAACCTCCGCGATGCTGCGATCGAAGTCGATCGCTGCATTGCGGGGGCAAGGGGAGGTGATCGGCGATACTCACCTCCTCTTCCGGCTTCCAGCGCAGTCTGCAAAGGCTTCCCGGGTGTTGCCATGACGACCCGATGTCGTCATGACAACATCCGGGTCACCAGAGAGCAGGAAGATTGCTTGGACATGCGCAGTGCATCTCCAAGCAATCTTCACACTGTGCATTTCTGACAGCCTTCATGGCATAGGGATGGTGCTCCATTCCTGTGCCATGCAGGCGATCATAAAAAAAAAAAAGTGAAAGTCCCAGAGTGGGACAAAGTAATAAAGTGTATAAACTGTGTGAAAGTGGGAAAAAAAAAAATGTGCAAAAATATTATAAAAAAATAAAAAAAATAATACACCAAAAATAAAAATATAATGTACCCATCAATAAATATTATTATAAAAAAAATATTTGGTATCGCCGCGTCCGGAAAAACCTGACCTATAAAACTGTCCCACTAGTTAACCCCTTCAGTGAACACGGTAAAAAAAAAAAAAAAAAAAAAGAAGCAAAAAGCAATGCTTTATCACCATACCGCCAAACAAAAAGTGGAATAACACGCGATCAAAAAGACGCATATAAATAAAAATGATACCGCTGAAAACGTCATCTCGTCCCGCAAAAAACAAGCTGCCATACAGCTCCATCATCCGAAAAATAAAAAAGTTATAGCTCTCAGAATAAAGCGATACTAAAAAATATTTTTTTCTATAAAATAGCTTTTATTGTGTATAAGCGCCAAAACATAGAAAAATGATACAAATGTGGTACCGCTGTAAACGTACTGACCCGAAGAATAAAGCTACCTCATCAATTTTACCACATGCGGAACAGAATAAAAAAAAAAAAAAAAAAAACAATTCCTGAATTGTTGGTTTTTGTTTATTCTGCCTCCCAAAAATCGGAATAGAAAGCGATCAAAAAATGTCACGTGCCTGAAAATGGCACCAATAACAACGTCAAGTCATCCCGCAAAAAACGAGCCGTCACATGACTGTCTGCCAAAATCTGGAAAAATTATAGCTCTCAAAATATGGCGATGCAAAAACTAGATTTAAAAAAAAAATGCGTCTTTTAGTGTGTGACAGCTGTCAGTCATAAAAACCCCATATGATTCTGGCATTGCTGTAATCACACCGACCCGAAGAATAAAGTCGTCTAATCACTTATACCGCACAAGGAGTGGCGTCAAAAATAAACTCTTGGGTTAGGATTGGGCTAGGGTTAGGGCTGGGTTTGGGACTAGGGTTGTGCTGGGGCTAGGGTTGTGCTAGGGTTAGGGCTGGGGTTGGGATTTTTTTCAAAAGTAAGAAAAAAAGATGACGATATGGCGACTAGTGTTGAGAGCAAGTGCTCGCTACTTGAGTTTGCATCGGGTGCTCTGGTATGCATTGAGTATCGTGGGTATTTGAGTGACATGCTCGAGTCTCTGCCCCATATGCTTCGCGGCCAAAAAACTTTACGGGGATCGCCTGCCATGCACGAGCGATCCCCACATGTTTTTTTTGGGGTGTCTAATAACCGTGAAACATGCGGAGCAGGGACTCGAGCATGTCACTCGAGCACACGCTGTACATGGTGCATACCTGAGTACCCGATGCAAACTCAAGTAGCGAGAACTTGCGCTCAAGAATAATGACAACTTATTCAATATGATGACCTAATGTAAACAAATTCTGTGCCGTACCTCTGGGTTCAAAATGTTCACTATACACCTTAATAAAATCCTTGAGGGGTATAGTTTCCAAAATGGGGACACTTGTGGGGGAGCTCCACTGTTTAGGCACATCACGGGCTCTCCAAACGCGACATGGTGTCCGCTAACAAATTGAATGGAAAATCGGCTCAAATTGTT
Organism: Phyllobates terribilis; assembly: GCF_046119375.1. Lineage (NCBI taxonomy): Eukaryota > Metazoa > Chordata > Amphibia > Anura > Dendrobatidae > Phyllobates > Phyllobates terribilis. Next base: position 307,426 of record NW_027363696.1, read on the forward strand.
AGCGGACGCCATGTTGCGTTTGGAGAGCCCCTGTGTGCCCAAACATTGGAGCTCCCCCACAAGTGACCCCATTTTGGAAACTAGACCCCCGAAGGCACCTATCTAGATGCATAGTGAGCACTTGGAATCCCCAGGTGCTTCACAAATTGATTCGTAAAAATGAAAAAGTGAAAAAAAAAAACACTTTTTCATTTTTATGAATCAATTTGTGAAGCACCTGGGGTTCCAAGTGCTCACTATGAATCTAGATAGGTGCCTTGGGGGTCTAGTTTCCAAAATGGGGTCACTTGTGGGGGAGCTCCAATGTTTGGGCACGCAGGGACTCTCTAAATGCAACATGGTATCCGCTAACAAATTGAATGGAAAATCGGCTCAAATTGTTAGCGGATACCATGTAAAGTAGACATGTGGGAAATGTTATTTATTAACTCTTTTGTGTGACATATCGCTCTGATTTCAGGGCTTAAAAATTAAAATTTTGAAAATTGCAAAATTTTCAAAATTTTCGCCAAATTTCCGTTTTTTTCACAAATAAACGCAAGTGATATCGAAGAAATTTTTCCACAATCATGAAGTACAATATGTCACGAAAAAACAATCTCAGAATCAGGGGGATCCGTTGAAGCGTTCCAGAGTAATTACCTCATAAAGTGACAGTGTTCAGAATTGTAAAAATTGGCCCGGTCATTAACGTGCAAACCACCCGCGGGGCTTAAGGGGTTAAAGAAGTTAAAATTATGTGAAAATGGGAAAAGTCACAAAACTTTGCAACTTTTCAAGAGCTTTATGCCAGTTTTCTGGCAAAAACACTGGTGAATCGGGTTCATAATCTCTAATCCTTTCAGCTCCCTTTAATTAGACTACTTTCAACAAACTAATTATAAGTATTGGGTCTGTTTTTTTTTAATGCTTTTAAAATAATTGTAAATATTTTCAATCCCCTTTTGTTATAAGGATTTCCCAAAAATTAGCTAATCATAGGTTGTCCTGCATTCGTGACAGTGATTGACTGCGCGGTCACTTGGAAGTTTACATTGGCATCACTACAGGGCAGATAAAGAAGGACTGTCAGGGACCCCCAGAGTGTGGTAAAATGCGCCAACTAATTCATAATTCATTTAATTCTCACACAATATACTAAGTTAGTGTAAGTCTACAAAAAAGCAACAAAACTTGGTGCTAAAAAAATTGAGCATAACTTTTTGAAAAATGAACCAGGTTATGCCAAATCTTACATATTTTGTGACTTTGTGATCAGTTATCAACACAAATATTTTACTCAAATTACCAGATCGATGGATAAGCATTGGGACTTTTCCCTAAATCTCTCCAAAACATCACCGCTTATAGAAGACCACCCTCATATCCAGATCAGATTTTCTGTGAGAGATGCCCAGATTCATAATATAGTATGCCTACTGGCCATCTATGAGAAGTCCACCCCAATGGAAGTCCAGTTATTAAAGAGGATTTTACTGTTTATATAAGGGGCAGACAATGACAGTGAAGGGCCCTTAATCAGGACTTCTGATCTGGGCCCCCCACCCTCCATCAGGCACCACCTACATATACATTTCCATGTATATTTATATTAGGCACACATATAAAATTTGCACATCCTAATACTCTATACACATTTTAACGTATGCATATACATAGTGCACACAAACATAAAATACGGACATACACATAAGATGCACATACACAGTATAGAGTCCCGGTAGTCCTCATAGTTTTAAGCATGGACCCTGGCAAATTGTAGACGGACTTTTATTGTTCATGGGCTTTAAGGGAGAGAGGCTTCCTTTGTGGAGGACACCATGAATGCCATTCATTTGCAGTGTACACCGTGTCGTGTCATGGAAAACACTCACCCTAGTTTGGCTTTCTACTTCTTCAGCTAATAGCAATGAATTTGCCTGTCGATTTTCTTCTGATCAGAAGATGCTTTTGTTTAGATGTTAGCTTCCATCTGACTGATAAGAAAAGCTTTGCTGATCTTCTTGTAGACTTCACATTTTTTGTAAAGAAATTATTTTCTTTCTCAGAAATGTCTTGTGACATTTCTCTTCTATGTGGTGCCACTTACCCTTCTCATCAGAGGACGCTTTTGTTTAGGTGTTAACTTCCATAGTCGGCCTGGACGTCTCTGTAAGATGGTTGCAGTTCCATCTTTGTTATAGTTTTGCATCACTTTTGCTACAGTATTCTGACTGATAAGTAAAGTTTTGCTGATCTTCTTGTAGACTTCACATTTATTGCAAAGAAATTATTTTCTTTCTCAGGTTTTGTGACATTTCCCTTCTATGTGGTGCCATTGCTGATAGCATGAAATGGGAAGGAGTTTTCTTTATTAAGTAACTTCCTTTTACAGACACCTGTCTGCTGGACATCTGTTTAATGAATAATTACACTTACCTGTGGTTCAGTTCTTGTTAATTAGAATTTTGTTGTCTAAACTTAGCTTTTCTCTTAAGACTGTTACTGGGATGTTCTCATTTTTGAAACATGATCTTGAATGAGTTTGTTAAGAAAATTACTTTTTTGGGGTCTGCAAAATACCAAATCTTGTTTGCATTCAATGGCTCAAATTTGCGAGAGTATTTTGTAGTATGGTATCCCATATAAAATGATGATTCTGAAAGGAAACTACAGGTTTGCTGACAAATCTATTTGGGTGTACTGATTTATGCTAAACACTGTATATATATATATATATATATATATATATATATATATATATATATATATATATATAACCTTATAAGTTTGGTATCACAGTAATCGTACTACTGACTCTGAATCATTTTGTCAGTTTGTTTTTACAACACAATACACACTGTAAAATGAAGGAGCCCAAACCTGGCATTTTTTCTCATTTTTCAACACATTATATGATAAAATGAATGGTGTTGTTCAAAACTACAACACTAAGCGTCAGCACACTGTGATTTGCTGATCTGTAAGATGCGTTCTTTGTGCTGTGAAAATACACAGCTGTGATATCTCACCAAATATTCATAGTGGGAACTTAAAATTATGTTTTTCTGCCATGATTAAGGATGGTTTGGATGTATGAAACATGTTGACCTTTTATTTCTATCTTTGTGGAATTAAGGCTGCATGAACCAGTCACCAACCATTATCTGTATATGTACAAATATTAAGTGCTACTGAGTGCTGTAGGAAAAACTTAGAATAGTGAGGTGATTTGATAGTCCTGCCACAAATAATCTGTTTCTACTGCACACTTAAAATCTCTGATAGTGGGAATGAACATGATTGCCTGCAGTAGTGCACTCCTGAGAGCTGGTGCAGCAGAGAAAATGTCTTGGACATGAGAGTGGGAGGTCCTGATTATGGAGGATGTTAATCTTAGCTCATTGGAGTGTAGATATGGTAGAGATGCAGGACTGTGCAGCAGTGTGGAGAGGTTTGTGGATGAGTGTAATGACTGGTACAGGGTGGAGGCACCAGTGTAACTGCTGGACAGAAATATGAGACTGACTGCTGCATTAAGGATAATGAGAAATACATTTAGTGAGAAGAAGAGCAATTAGTGAGTTACAAGTATTTGTGAATTCAAGACAAAAAGGAATCAGAGCAACAGTAACAGATTTTACTTTTTTTTAATTAATAATGGGATGAATAAAATCGTGAACATTATCAATAGACTAAATCAAAGTCAGGAAGATAGCCGAGGTCAGATACCAGGTGATCAGTAAATGACAAGTCAGACGAGCAGTATGAATACCGCGGAGCCCGATGACAGAGGCGTTACTGAAACTTGTCCAGGTTGACCAGTCAGAAGGCCACAGGTAGATGGTGAAGGTCCTTCTATACAGCTCCAGCAGTGATGATGGATCTGCTGGACTTCAGGGCGCTAGATGCTTAGGTGTCCCGTCTTTTAGATGGTTTTAGGGCAACAGTGACAGCATGCAAATGCGCGAGCAGCCCTGGATAATCCACGCCGGCAGGATGATAAGATCCGGCGGAAGATGGAACCTATGACAAGAGAAATAAATATAATGTAAGTGATGGGACTCCATATTACATGATAATGCTGTGCAGTCACTGTGGCCGGACGGCAGAGGAATATTATCATACAGAGGTCAGGGGTCATTGTCAGCAATCATACATGTGACAATCCCATCACTGACAGATGACATCTACTCCACATGAATTATTCTCACTGACATCACACAACATGGAGTTGATTCTCACACTTACCTCGTCTCTTTTTCCCATTTTTTCCATTTTCTGAGTTTTGTTGCTCCATACTCAGATTTATTGCCGATTTTCTTTCTTCATGAGATGGAAATTCTGATGAAAAATTAAAAAAAAAAATCAATAACAATATCTTCTTATAGGATCTGCTTTGTCATAATATGGATAACATAAGAGACCTATAGTATTGTATAAAAACCATGTGGGAATATTTGAGCCTTGAAGTCAACATTCACATTGCTGGTGCTGTAGAGATGTACATACCTGGCAATGGGGACGAGGGTGGCAAGATGGTAACAGCATCGTCTGTATTACATACAGGAACAGATACTTTCTGCCTGTTTGAAGAAGAAAAACATGTAAATCTCAAGTAAACTCCATATAAAAGGGGTTGTCTCACTAGAAGAACACTGACTATAAGGACTAGTAGGACATATGACTGTCATAGTGGGGAAGGTCTTCTGCTCAAGACTACCTTTTATAGAGAGCTGAGAGGAAAACAACTACCAAGAATGGCCGGCATTTCATACTACATCTCTCCTACAGTGAGGGCAGCACTAAAAGTGCATGACCGGCCACAATTATGGGCTGTTATATCCAACAATTCCGAAAGCTGAAAGCACAATGACCCATAACCATGGGGCGGTGGATGCTGCATTTGATATTATGGTATTTATGTCCTATATTTGATGTTGTGCACATATATCAGCCTGGAGCTCCCAGTAATGACCCCATAATCTACTCACATTTCTGAGATGTTTGTGTTGGATTCTGGTGTACACTCTGGAGGGGCCTTGGGATCCTCGTTGTTCACCATCCCGTTAGTGGTGGTAGAGTGCTAAATGTGGATAACAATAAGTTATTAAATATATATACTTTTTAATTTTGTAGATCCTTTTTTGTACATATTTTGGATTTATCGATCACATACTTACTTTAGAAAGCCTCTCAGAAGATGATGATGCAAATATTCGGAAGATAAAGTTCTCATCGTCCTCACTTGTGCCCTCCTTATCCTCTGAGATCATTTGGTTGTTTTCATCAGAGTGATCTACAAGACATAGGTAAGGAAGGATTGTTAGAGGGTGTCAGTATAACACAGTCGCTATATCTCACTAGGTTAAAAGATGATGCAACGTAATAAACAGAATACATGAAAAAAACCTCCTGTACAAAATTAGGGAAATAGGGATACAGTACGAACCCATGGTCAACATAGCTGAGATCCATGAAACATGGATAACATAGTAGACCAGAAAAACCATGTGGAAATATTTGAGCCTTGAAGTCAACATTCACATTGTTGGTGCTGTAGACATGTACATACCTGGCAATGGGGACGAGGGTGGCAAGATGGTAACAGCATCGTCTGTATTACATACAGGAACAGATTCTTTCTGCCTGTTTGAAGAAGAAAAACATGTAAATCGTAAGTAAACACAGTATAAAATGGGTTGTCTCACTATAAGAACACTGACTATAAGGCCTAATAGGACATATGACTGTCATAGTGGGGAAGGTTTTCTGCTCCAAACTACCTTCCATGGATCAGAACACAACTACCAAGAATGTCTGGCAAGTAATACTACAGCTCTCCTACAGAGTAGGCAGTGCTAAAAATGCATGACATGCCACAATTATGGGCTGTTATCTTCTGCATTTTCTGAAGCCAAAAGTACAATGACCGTTAACCATGAAACGGTGAATGCTGCATTTGATATTCTGTTATTTATGTCCTATTTTTGGTGTTGTGTACATAGATCAGCCTGGAACTCCCAGTAATGAAGTAATGACCCTTTCTAATCTACTCACATTTCTGAGATGTTTGTGTTGGTTTCTTGTGTATACTCTGGAGGGGCATTGGGATCCTCATTGTTCACCATCCTGGTAGCGATGGTACAGAGCTAAATACGGATAAAAATAAGATATAAAATATTTTTTTATGTACTTTTAGAGTTTTTTTTCTTTTTTTTTACATATTTTGGATTTATTAATCACATACTTACTTTACAAAGCTTTTCAGAAGATGACGTAAAATTTTGGAAGTCAAGGCTCTCATTGTTCTCACTTGTGCCTTCCTCATCCTTTGAGACCAGATGTTTGTTTATATCAGAATGATCTACAAGAAATAGGTAATGAAGTATTATTAGAGGTTGTCAGTATAACACAGTCACTATTTATCACTAATATTAATGGGAACAGATGATCACATATTAGGGAAGATGAGACAAACAGTCGCTTAGTCTAGATGACGTCTCCTTCTACTTACTGATAAATAAGCTGGTGTCTGCGTCTGAAACAAGCTGAGGAACATACTCCAGCTCCTGGCTCAGAAAGTTGTCAAAGTCCAAGTCACTCAGGAATGGATGAACCTTGATCTCAAATGCTCCTCCTAGAAAAAGAAAAACAAAAGTGATGCGGACATAGTCAGGGATGGCTCCATATATGAACAGTTTATCGTAATCTGAACTAATGACAAAACTGAGCCGACATGAAGGAAATAAACTGGAAGTCTTAGTGTGGAGAACTAGAAATACAGTAGATGAGCTGATAGAGAAATGCTGATCTTCATGGACATGAGCGATATGTCCTTGGTCTAATAAGGGAATATTAATACTAGTATATCTGTTACCTGTCCCAAGTCTACGCACAGGATTTCTTCTGAGCAGCTCAGTGATGAGATTCTGAGCATCCAGGGGTGGAGCGCGATCACAATTCCAAATTAGTTCTCCTGTTACATAGAAAATTACAGAAAATAAAACCTCTTTACTGGACTGTAACTTAGAGCAAAGGAAATAACTAAACAAATGTAACCAATCAACGCAATGATCTGATTATTCTACTCACCAATGACAACCCTTTTATAAAGCTCAGTGAGGGAATCAGCATCAAATGGTACACATCCCAGCAGGAATTTATACAGGATGATCCCCAATGACCACCAGTCAACAGGTCTTCCATAGCCTTCTTTCAGGATGATCTCTGGGGCTATGTAACATGGGGTGCCACAGAACTGGAAACCAACAGAACATAGAGATGAGAATCGATGAAACAATTATTATGACAAGATATCATCGTTAAAACACAATGCAGAAGATAAAATATTAGTGGAAAAGTTCTCTAGAAAGGAAGAACGTAGAGAAGAGACAATAGTGTGATGAGATTTGCAAATAACAAGCTAAGTTCTTGTAGGTGATGCTGACCTCACGGTCCTGGAACTCTCTGGAGATGTCCACTGCTAATTCCTTGTAGGTGTTGGTTTTCGGTATCATTAGACCAAGTTTTGAAATCCCAAAATCGGTAACTTTAATATGTCCAGTAGATGTAATCAGGAGGCTGCAAAAGAGAAGATGGTTTTAGCCTCACAGACTGAATGATAATAAATGACAACTTTCCCCACTTTATTATACTTCGGGGGCACTTACTTTTCCGGCTTCAGGTCTCTGTGCACCACACCGTAACTATGCAGGTATTCCACGGCAAGTACCGCCTCTGCAAAGTACAAGCGGGCCATGGGGACAGAGAAAGGACCCCTGGTGCTTAGAAGGGTCCCACAGTCTCCACCTATAGAAGAAAGGAAATATGACCGGTGAGGGGTTTATACAGAAGATAACCATGATATACCACGAGCAGATAACCATGATGTATAATGAGCAGTGAGCGGAAACATCCTGGGGAGATCACACAGATAGTGGCGTACATAGAAATCACAAGACCCCATATCAAAAGTTGTAATTGCCCCCAACCCTAAAAAATAAAAAAGAAATATATTTATATCCCTGTTGAAGCAGCTTGGTGTTCTCACCAGCAATACAACTTTTATGGCCATTTTAGAGTATGATGCTCCCAAAAATGCCCACACCCACACTCAATGAGTATGGTATCCCCACAGTGAATCCTCCTAAGGAGGCCACCACTTAGAAGGAGGCCAGCCACAACCCCCTACTCGGTGTGATGGCACCCACAGCAACCCTCCCACTCAGGATAATGGTTCCCACAGTCCCTCACACAATATAATGGTCCGCATAACTCCCCACTCAGTATGATGTCCCCACACAGAATGGGGGCCTCCATATAGAGTGAGGACCCCCACAGCACCCCACTTAATATGATGACCTCCACTCAGCATTCACAGTCCCCCCATATCTAGTCATACGGCCCCCTTTCAGTATTTTGGCCCCTACTAGCCACCTACTCAGTATTTTTGCCCCCACCAACCCCACCTCCTTGAAGAAGCAAATACCGCTGAAATTGTGATGACAGGTGGAGGGATGCTGCCCACTGCCGAGCGTCGACAGACCCCCTTCGACTGATGAGCCCCATAGCGCCCCTGCACCAAGATCAATGAATTTACGAGCATCTTGGTAATAGATAACCTATAGTAAATGCTCTGTGGGGATGTAACCAACAATGTCCTAATGATATGAGCAGTGATAAGATGAAAGCAGACATGGGCTGAATATAATACAATAGATGTGTCTTACCTCCTACATACTCCATGACCATACACAGGTGAGATCTAGTTGGAAAGGAGCAGAGCATGGAGACCACAAAGGGACAATCAGCAAATGTTAAGATGTCCCTCTCCAGAAAGGCCCATTCCAATCTCTGTGCAGTATTTAGGTTCCGCTTAGCCATTTTCTTCATAGCAAAGGTCTGGTGTGAGTCTTTATGATGCACTAAGTAGACGGCCCTGGAGAGAAGGAGAATCCATCGGTTATAATAAATCCTTATTAATAATCCATCTATAGAAATCATTATATGTTTAATACTGGTATCCAAGGGGTAACATTTCTCCTTGCGGAGAGTGAAATGTTAAGCTTGTCAAGGTGAGGAGACTTTTAAGCCTCAATGATCCTCTGGGAAATATGCAAATTGTCTCTTCAGAGAGGAAGAGAACTAGAACACTAGTGCCCCTTATAGGAAGTAGTAATCCTAAAAGTCAATATCGACCCTTTAACGAGCCTTATCATATGACATGGAATAATAGCCATAACCAAAAACTCAATTTTCGGACACTATGTTTTGGGGTACAAGCACTCATCAGTGCAAAGTGTGAGATATGGTTTGGCTGGGTGAGAGGCATCTGACCGGGATCCAAGCGGTAACGTTTCTCCTTGCGGAAAAAGCCATGTTAAGCATGTCAAGGTGAGGAGACTTTTAAGCTGCAATGCTCTTCTGGGAAATATGCAAATTGTCTCTTTTCAGAGAGGAAGAGAACTAGCACCCTAGTGCCACCTATAGGAAGTAGCAATCCTATTTCCCAGAGGAGCATTGCGGCTTAAAAGTCTCCTCATGTCCGCAAGGAGAAACGTCAACCCCTTGGATACCGGTCAGACACCTCTCACCCAGTCAAACCATATCTCACACTTTGCACTGAAGAGGGGCAGTACCCCAGAACACAGTTCCTGCAAATTGAGATTTTGGTTTTGGCTATTATCCTAAGTCATGTGACAAGGCTTGTTAAAGGGTTGATATTGACTTTTAGGATTGCTACTTCCTATAGGTGGAGTTCTAGTTTGCTTCCTCTCTGAAGAGACAATTTGCATATGTATAATACTAAAAGTCTGGCAGCCACTATAAATGCACATCTAGAAATACATAAAATAGCACTACATAGATCACCTATTGGAAGTCTCCACAATGCCACTTCTGCCGCAGCCATCACCCAGGTCACATTATAGATACGAGAATCTATCGAAATTCTCTTTGGGCAGATTCGCTATAACTGACCAAATACAATTTAGTGCAAATAAAATTGGTCCAAAATGAATGTGCTCCAGGGCTCTCTTCTGCTGCTGAGGCCAGTGATTGGGCCCACATGGTCATGGTGGAGGGTGTAGATGTCATTGACGTCAATATGGTGTCACCCTTCATGTGACCATGTGTAGCCAACTTCTTTGATCAGCTTCATAATGGAGCCCCCCCATCAAAACAAAGATCAGAGTGGAGAGCAGAAAAGCTCAGGTGGAGGAGGCAGCATAAGAACAGATGAGGGTCTAGCACAGGCGAATGTAATAATATTATATATTATATTATATGTAATTATATTATTTAAATCGCTTTCCTTACAGTTTGATTTGCTACAGATCATATAATTTCCCTATGATAACACTGAATGGCAGAGTGCAGGGGCAGAAGCATTGTCATAGGGAACCCTGAGAAATGTGGATTATGGCAACAGAAATCTCACCCAAAATTTCCACTGCTGATGAGTTTGGAAGTTTCATAGTCGCTCATATGCGGCTTTCTCGCCGGAACCAATGAATCGATCACGCTCTATAAAAGAATAAGAAATAATACTGATTTATTGAAGATGCAGGAAAAAAGTTACAGATGCAAAAACTTCTCCCCCCATATTATGTCCCAGATGATTTACACTGATATGATGTTGGGAGGATACAAACCGGACGCTGGGCAGACCTGGCGCTAGCACCCAGCACACCCAGGCAAGTGCCGGGGCCCTGAGTAGGCGAGGGGCCCACTTGCTGTCGGGCACCCTGGCGCGGTATGGGACCGGTGAGCAGAGGAGAGTGGTGCCAGCGCCAGCTAGTGGGCCTTGCTCCCCCCCCCAATGCTTGCTCAGGACCACGGCCGGCACAATACTTACCTCTCCACAGCTGGTGAGCAGTGAGGTGAGCATTTGATTTTTTTTTTTTATGTATGGAGGTATGGGGCATTATATGGGGGGAAAAGTGACATCCTGCATGGGGCATTGTATGGGGGGGAGGTAGGGACATCCTGCGTGGGGTATTATATGGGGGGGGAGAAGTGACATCCTGCATGGGGCATTATATGGGGGGAGTGACATCCTGCATGGGGCATTATATGGGGTGAGAGGTGACATCCTACATGAGGCATTATATGGGGGGAACATCCTGCATGGGGCATTATATAGGGGGGTGACATCCTGCATGGGGTATTATATGAGGGAGAGAAGTGACATCCTGCATGGGTCATTATATGGGGGGGGGAAGTGACATCCAGCATAGGGCTTTATATGGGGTGAGAGGTGACATTCTGCATGGGGCATTATATGGGGGGTGACATCCTGCATGGGGCATTATATGGGGGGAGTGACATTCTGCATGGGGTATTATATGGGGGGAGAAGTGACATCCTGCATGGGGCAATATATGGGGTGAGAGGTGACATCCTACATGGGGCAGTATGTGTTGGGGGGACATCCTGCATGGGGCATTATATGGGGGGGTGATATTCTTCATGGGCATTATATGGGGGGTGACATCCTGTATGGGCCATTATGTGGGGTGGGACATCCTGCATGGAGCATTATGTGGGGGGGACATCCTGCATGGGGAATTATATGGGGGGTGACATCCTGCATGGGGCATTATGTGGGGGGGATATACTGCATGGGGCATTATGTGTGGGGGACATCCTGCATGGGGCATTATGTGGGGTGGGACATCCTGCATGGGGCATTATGTGGAGGGGACATCCTGCATGGAGAATTATATGGGGGGTGACATCCTGCATGGGCCATTATGTGGGGGGGCACAGCCTACATGGGGCATTATGTGGTGGGCACAGCCTGCATGGGACATTATGTGGGAGGGACATTCTGCATGGGGAATTATATGGGGGGTGACATCCTGCATGGGCCATTATGTGGGAGGGGAACATCCTGCATGGGGCATTATGTGGGGGGGGGCACAGCCTGCATGGGGCATTATGTGGGGGGTCAAAGCCTGCATGGGGCATTATGTGGGGATCACAGCCTGCATGGAGCATTATGTGGGGGGTCAAAGCCTGCATGGGGCATTATGTGGGGTGCCAGCCTGCATGGGGCATTATGTGTGGGGTCACAGCCTGCATGGGGCATTATATGGGGGCACAGCCTGCGTGGAGTATTTTATGGGGTCCATTATTCTATATGGAGCAATATATGGAGCTCATAATACGGTATAGAGGACTATGTGGTGCCATTATACTGTGTGGAGGACATTACTGTCCGGTCTGCACTGTGAGCTGTGAAGATTCGCCGCTTTCTGAGTTATTGTGGAATTTACAATAGATATCGCTCATGTAATGTAAGAAGTGAAATCTTCGGCCTTGTACTATATATATATATTTATCTGCGGTATCTGTGCATCATGAATCGTGGTATGTGTTAAAGGGGCCACTGAGACTCTTTCGCCCAGGGCCCACGAAATCCTGGAGCCGCCCTGCAACGGTCATCATACATTACTATAACATTCTGGATAATGTGGGAGATCACACAGAGGAGGACTTACAGGTAATCTGTCACCAGGTGTTTGCTATGTATTCTGAAAGCACCATGATGTAGGGGCAGAGACCCTGATTCCAGTGATGTGTTACTTACTAGGCTGTGTGTGGCTGTTTCAATAAAATCAGTAGATTATCACTAGAAGACTATCTGTCTAGCCAGGTAGTCCTATTGCTCTGTACCCCTGCCTCCACCACTGATTAGCAGCTTTCTGCCTATGCACAGTGTACACAGAAAGCTGCCAATCAATGGTGTGGGCGGGGTTATACAAGACTCAGCATTCAGAGCTCTGCAGCAGAAAAAAATAGTGATTTTATCACAACTACTCCACCGAGTAAAGTAATCAACACATGGAATCAGGGTCTCTGTCCCTGCATCATGCTTCTCTCAGACCAAATAGCATAAACCTGGTGACAGATTCCCTGTAATTCAAATGTAATTAACACCATAGGGTCATCTACACTTAGAATAGAGACGTCCCATGGTTGTATGGGGGATAATACTGGACGAGTCATTCACACCCCATGATCTGATGACACACACGCATCCCCCTCTATGATGCTTACGGATTCTTGGATCTCCGGGATCTCACTAATTCCATTGTTAGGATTCGACAGCTCAGTTGTTTCTAAAATAATGATGAAGAAATGAAATGTATTAGAGGATATTATTCCTACATAGATAATACAGCAATATAACGGAGAAATGACAAGATGTCTGTAAATGGGATTAATACTCGTTATATGGGGATTCTAAATATGAGAATATACGGGGAATCCATAGATAAATGTAATGTAAATGATGGAGAAACCCCTTCATAAATAACAAAAGACTGACCATCACTTCCGAAAAGAAAATGGGTGTGAACAGGTGCATGCTAAGAGTAGCCATCCAAATATATAACTAACAAAGTTGCACTCTGTAACGCTATAGCATGTAAACATGAAATAAATTAAATTTGAATTGCATTACTGCTGTAGAAAATAGGATAAAAGGAAGATACTTAGCACATAATTTGGCCAATTCATGCATGGCCAGCAGCCACGGCAAGGCGACCTTCTTTTTCTGGGTGCATGCCAAGTAGCCACGGCAAGGTGACCCTTTTTTTTGCTGGGTGCATGCCCAGCAGTCACGGCAAGACGACCTTCTTTTGCTGGGTGCATGCCTAGCAGTCACGGCAAGGCGACCTTTTTTGCTGGGAACCTATCTCCACACATCAGCCCGGGGTGGTTTTAATTACAACAGGATCCTACCTACCCATATAAATGTAGGCTTCAGCCTAGGAGAGGATTCACATTAGGAGAGGATTCCAACAAAAAGATCTCCTTGTCATTGGCTGCTGGGCATTCATGAATTGGCCAAATTATGTGCTCAGTATCTTAGTTTTTTCCCATTTTCTAGAGCAGTAATGCAATTTAAATTTAATTTATTTCATGTTACTTGCTATAGCACTGCAGAATGGACCCTCCATCACATGAATGAGGAACCCCCCACCCACGCTGCACATACGAGTGATGGTAAGAGAGCTGAAACATAGGAGAGATTTGCAAATTAGCCTGGAAGTGCACTGGGGGCGTGTCACTGCACTTGGATTTCTTCTTTCACGCCCCCAGCGCACTTCCATTCTGATTTGTATATGGTGTCTACTTTACATTTCTCCTGACTGGCACATTGGATTTCTACAAACAATTATTATTAGGGGACAATGGCCTATACCGTCACACCACTACTTCTATATGTAACAATGTGCTGCCAGGTTCCCATTACACAGAGTAGAGAGTAAATCTAACATTATCCTCCGTCCTCTGTAATATCTGGATATTCCTTGTAGAAGGTCGGGTGATCGCTCACCTGTAATCAGATCGCTGTTCAGCTCCGGCTGACTCCTATTAGGGTCAGGGATTTTCGGGGTCACATTTTGCCCATATTTGGCGTCGCCTCCTGTTGTTTCCTGATAGATATAATATATATAATTAATATGTGGAAGATTTTACTAAATCACCAAATACATAAATCATGAAGGACTAAACCAACATTTACAGATGCACCAATTGTAACGATACAAATCCCGCGCCATCTTCAGACCTTTTCTCAGAAAGTCTCCTCAGATACGGTGGATTAAGATGCGTCTATTAATATTGATCCTTACCGGGCGTTCCAATGAGCGTTCTAGTATAGACAGGACTTTTTCGGCCAGTTCTTTAAAGACAGCCAAATCTTCAGTCTGAGATCTTTCTTCAGCCTATAAAGAAGGAAAAATGGAAAAGAGAATTTTCAGATGAGAGCGGTCAGAATGGAGGCGGAAATTGTATGTGACATCGGTTCTCTGTCTGCAGATACAATGACTACATACTGTATTTGGGGACTCGTTGTGTTTTACCGTATTTTATGGACTATAAGATGCTTTTTTTTCCAAAATTTTTGACCTCCCTTCTAACACTCTCGCACCCCTCCAATCTATCCTAAACTCTGCTGTCTGACTAATCCACCTGTCCCCCCGCTATTCCCTGGCTTTTCCCCTCGCTCCGCCAATCCCTTCACTGGCTCCACATTACCCAGAGACTCCAGTTCAAGACCCTAACCTTGGCATGCAAAGCCACCCACAACCTGTCTCCTCCATATATCTGTGACCTAGTCTCCCGGTACTTACCTGCACGCAACCTCCGATCCTCACAAGATCTTCTTCTCTACTCCCCTCTTATCTCCTCTTCCCACAATCGCATACAAGATTTCTCCCGTGCATTCCCCCTACTCTGGAGCTCTCCACCCCAGCATATCAGACAGATTATTAATAATAATAATTGTCTGAATGTAGCTTACCAGGGGGGTGGCTGTGGTGGAGTGAGGTCACAGGAGGTGGGGTCACTGCTGCAGGAAGCCGGCAGTAGAAATGGGGCGCTCCTGCGGGCCAGCGGGGTGTCCAGGACGTGCGAGGCTGCGGGCCCTGGGCTTCAAGGAAATGTTAGCGGTGATTTAGGAGGGGAGTCCCCGCTCTGCCCATTGATTTTCTGGCGGTGGGCTTCAGGCAAATGGCCGCTGGAGGCAGTGTATGTGCAGATTTAGATCTCGGCTCAATGACGAGCTGAGATCTCAATTTGTGTATTGGCCATCTCCAGCAGCCTACTTCTTGAAGCCCACTGCAGAGAAATCAATAAGCAGAGCAGGGCCTCCCCTCCTGAATTACCGCTAACATTTCCTTGAAGCCCAGGGCCCGCAGCCTCGCACCTTCTGGACACCCCGCTCCTCCCAGCTTGGGGCCCACAGCAGCGCCCCACTCCTACTGCCGACTTCCTGCAGCAGCGACTCTGCCTCCTGTGACCTCGCTCCACTGCCACCACCCCCCTCAGTAAGAAACCGAAAATTCGGACTATAAGACAGGACTATAAGACAGACCCCCATTTTATTATAATAAATGTTTTTCCTATTTACCTCCCAAAAATTTTTGGTGCGTCTTATGGTCTGCAAAATACGATATATTAGAAGAAAAAGCTTCTATCCCTCCATTATTATCTATTAATATTGAGATGTTCTGTGCAGAGTGTCCGCCACTTACCTGGTGTAGTAATGTCCTGATGTTCTGAAGTAAATCCGTCAGATAGTCTGACGTTAGACGACGTTGTCGGTGTTTGGTCACGCAATCCTTTACTAGCTCCATCACCAGCCGGTGAGTGAAGCTGAGGACGCCATCGGGTGGTAGAAGCACACTGTTAGGACGATTGATCATAAGGATCAACAATAGTGCTTTTACCTGAGAAATGTCCAAAACAATTCCAGCCATAGTGAAAAACTGCAAGTGCTATCAGTCACTATAGAGCCAAGAAAGGCACGGGTGAGCCTATGTGCATTGTATATATAGCGACTGTGAGCAGTGATGTCACCATCACCTGTGATGTCATCACGGAATCTTGTGATAGAATCTTCACGGAGCAGCTCTGCGCAAATAGAATGCGGCCTGGTAATATATAAAGTGAAAACACCATACAATTAACTACCCATGTTATCATGGCCGTTCTATTTTATATCCAATTAGAACACAACCAGGATAAAGGTGTGTTCACAAGTTGGATTTTGGCAGCATTTTTTTTCTACCTCAAAAATCAAAGGAGGCAGGAAAAACGCTGCTTAAAATTCAGGTGTTTTTACTTGTGTTTATTTTTCCATTCATTTGAATGGGTGAAAAATGCTGCAAAACCTCTGAAAGACTTGACAAGCTGCAGATTTAAAAAAAATGCAAAAAAACAGCATGTGAATGAGATTTCAAAAATGTCATTCACTAAGATGGTACTGTAAAACACAGCATTTTTGCTGCAGAAGAAAAAACAGTGAATACACCCTAAAGATATCCTCAGTCATATTATGGGAAATATTGTATATTTCGCATTTATTATCTCACGTGTTTTTCTTCACCATAGAACTTTTAAGGCTGTGTGCCCACTATGCGTTTCTTAGGCGTTTCTGCAGCGTAACTTCCGCCGCGGAAACACTTAAAAAACGCTTGGTGATAGGTCTGCAATGGTTCCCAATGATAATCCGCATGTGCTGTGCACATGCTGCAGAGATTTCCGCTGCGGATTATCATTGCGGAAAAATCCGCAGCACGTCCTTTAATTTTGCAGAGTCGCTGCGATTTAGCCGCCATTGACTTGCATTGGAACGCATAACATCCGAATGACTAAAAATACACATGTGGATACTATACGACTCAATGCATGGATGGTACCCGGGTCAGGAGATGAAGAGACTCTCCTCCAGACCCGGGTACCATAGTACCTGTAGTTAAAATAGAATTAAAATAAAAAATAAACATATACTTACCTTCTGATGGCCCCTGTCTGCTCCCGGCGGTGCTGCTGGCTCTTCGGCTGCTCGCGGTGGTAAAAGGACCTTCCATGATGCCATTTAGTCATGTGACAGGTCACGTGACCGCTGACATCGGCGGTCGCGTGACCTGTCACATGACTAAATGACGTCATGGAAGGTCCTTTTACAGCACCGTGATCCGCCGAAGACACCGGACGCACCGGAGAAGAAGATCGAGGACCATCGGAAGATGAGTATAATGGTTTTTTTTTATTTTTCACCATTATTATTCTTTTTTTTTATTATTGATGCTGCATTTGCAGCATTGTAACTTGGTCACACTATATAAATCCATGCCGGTTGCATGGAATTATATAGTGTGACCAAGCTGTCAAGCACTTTTCCAAGTGATGCTAAAATCACTTGGCAAAGAGCTTGACAATCCAGGGAGATGCAGAAACGCTTAGGAAAAATCCGCAGCATTTCTGCATCGTGGTCATATATCCTAACTCATTGGCGAACTGTTATACAAGGCTATATTCACACTAGACGTTTTTTTAGCGGGCTTTTTTATGCAAATTTTCAGCTGCGTTTTACAGTACCAACAAAGTCTATGAGATTTCCGAAATCTCATGGACAAAGCTTGCTTATTTGTCCTCAGTATTTTGTGCTTTCCATGGCTTTTTGCAATAGAGTATGTCACTTGTTTCAGCGTTTTTCACCCATTAAAAAAAAGGGTGGTGGAAAAAAATGCTGAAAAAAAGCCTAGTGTGAACATTTTGCTGCGTTTTTAGTGAAAAAAGCAAGTATGTGACACACATTTACTTTTGTGATTTTCCCAAGTTTAAACCATCTTGTCTTGGTCACCTGATATAGCAGCTTGGATTATTACAGTTTAATTAAATTAGTGATGCCTACAAAGTAAACATTGGTTGAGCTAGGTGTGAGATTGAACAACACGTGTGGCCCAGGGAGGTGTGAAAATGAACAATGCCTGAGCAACTCAATGGCAAACCATAATGTGAAAGTAAATAGTGTCCTACAAATTCAATGCACTGCCAGGGTCTTAGATAAACTATTCCAGACCAATTCACCCCCCCCTATTACATTTGTAATGTGTACTTTTTCATGAACATATGTCTTGCAATGGTGACCTGTTTTCATGTGTCTATGGTGGAAGCAAAGCTGAACTTTGGGATCCTGAAAAACGCACCAAAAATGCACCAAGAACCACTGCAAAAAAACACACCAAAACCTGCGTTTTTGACGCTACTTCTTTCCTGCCAAGAGATTATGTTTTGCTGCAGAAAAAAAACACCTAGTGTGAATATAGCCTAAGACTTACTCTGCCAGCATTAATAGTCAATATTCTGTATACAAATAGGACTCCAATCCATGTATTCAGTTTATCATAAACAAGCCTGAGTTAATCTGCCAAATACACATAGTATGCTTTCTCATAGGTGAAATATAAATCCTATTAAAGGTCCAAGTTGCAGCAGTTAAGTAGAACAAAACAGACCTCTTCATTCTTTGTAGGTGGAAAAACTTTCGAAATTTTCAGTGTATCAAGTACTTATACTCCTGACTGTATATAGTATAATTGCCGCACTGCTACATACAGGTGCTTCTCAGAAAATTAGAATATCATCAAAAAGTTAATTTATTTCAGTTCTTCAATCCTAAAAAATGAAACTCATATATTATACAGAGTCATTACAAACAGAGTGATCTGTTTTAAGTGTTTATTTCTGCTAATGTTGATGATTATGGCTTACAGCCAATGAAAACACAAAAGTCATTATCTCAGTAAATTAGAATTAACAAGAAACACCTGCAAAGGCTTCCTAAGCATTTAAAAAGGTCCCTTAGTCAGTTTCAGTAGGCTCCACAATCATGGGCAAGACTGCTGACTTGACAGATGTCCAGAAGGCAGTCATTGACACACTCCTCAAGGAGGGTAAGCCACAAAAGGTCATTGCTAAAGAAGCAGCTGTTCACAGAGTGCTGTATCCGAGCATATTAATGGACTTGGAAGGAAAAAGTGTGGTAGAAAAAGGTGCACAAGCAACTGGGATAACCGCAGCCTTGAAAGGATTGCTAAGAAAAGGCCATTCAAAAATTTGGGGGAGATTCACAAGGAGTGGACTGCTGCTGGAGTCACTGCTTCAAGAGCCACCACACACAGACGTATCCAGGACATGGGCTACAAGTGTCGCATTGCTTGTGTCAAGCCCCTCATGACCAATAGACAACGCCAGAAGCGTCTTACCTGGGCCAAAGAGAAAAAGACCTGGACTGATGCTCAGTGGCCCAAGGTGTTGTTTTCAGATGAAAAGTAAATTTTGCATTTCATTTGGAAATCAAGGTCCCAGAGTCTGGAGGAAGAGTGGAGAGGCCACAATCCAAGCTGCTGGAGGTCTAGTGTGAAGTCTCCACAATCAGTGATGGTTTGGGGGGCCATGTCATCTGCTGGTGGAGGTCCACTGTGTTTTATCAAGACCAAAGTCAGCGCAGCCGTCTACCAGGACATTTTACAGCACTTCATGCTTCCCTCTGCCCACAAGCTTTATGGAGATGGAAATGTCATTCTCCAGCAGGACTTGGCCCCTGTCCACACTGCCAAAAGTACCAATACCTGGTTTACACACAACAGTATCACTATGCTTGATTGGCAGCAAACTCGCCTGACCTTTACCCCATAGAGAATCTATTATAGAGAATCTATGGGGTATTGTCAAGAGGAAGATGAGACCCCAGACCCCACAATACAGATGAGCTGAAGGCTGCTATCAAAGCCACCTGGGCTTCCATAACACCTCAGCAGTGCCACAGGCTGATCCCTCCATGCCACATTGCCGCATTGATACAGTAATTGATGCACAAGGAGCCCGAACAACTATTGAGGGCATTTACTAAACATACATTTCAGTAGGCCAACTTTTCTGATTTTAAAAACATTTTTCAAGCTGTTGTTATGAAGTATTCTAATTTACTGAGATAATGACGTTTGTATTTTCATTGGCTGTAAGCTATAATCATCAACATTAACAGAAATAAACACTTAAAATAGATCCCTCTGTGTGTAATGACTCTATATAATAGATCCCTCTGTGTGTAATGACTCTATATAATAGATCCCTCTGTGTGTAATGACTCTATATAATAGATCCCTCTGTGTGTAATGACTCTATATAATAGATCCCTCTGTGTGTAATGACTGTATATAATAGATCCCTCTGTGTGTAATGACTCTATATAATAGATCACTCTGTGTGTAATGACTCTATATAATAGATCCCTCTTTGTGTAATGACTCTATATAATAGATCCCTCTGTGTGTAATTACTCTATATAATAGATCCCTCTGTGTAATGACTCTATATAATAGATCCCTCTGTGTGTAATGACTCTATATAATAGATCCCTCTGTGTAATGACTCTATATAATAGATCACTCTGTGTGTAATGACTCTATATAATATAGGAGTTTCACTTTTTGCATTGAAGAAATGAAATAAACTAACTTTTGATGATATTCTAATTTTGTGAGAAGCACCTGTATATAGTATGAAGCCCCACTGCCCCATATCTGTATGTATAATTTGATGCACATGACTCGCCCCCTGGGCCGTGGGGTACACGGAACCGGGCCTTCTAGTGTACGGTGCTGATGGGGGTAGTAGTGGTAACCCGATCCCGTGGCTCAGGGTGGTCAGACCAAATGGTGGCAGTCTATTTATCAGTGTTTTGAATGTCCGACTACGCCACCCGTGGATTGCGGTCAGGGATAACCGCCGCTGCGAGGCAGACTGCTGAGGCTGGTGTTGGTGTGCAGCACAGGTGTAGGATAACTCCCCACGGGAAGAGTGTAGCCTCAGGGCAGTGTAGGTGGATGTTGGGGGTGATAGTGCAGGCCGCAATAGTAAGAGTTCAGAGTCCGCTTCAAACAGTTCAGGGTCTTTATTGTAGATATTATTAATGACCCAACAGTACCGGTTAGGAATGGGCCTGGGTGTCTGAGAGCATTCGGGCGAGCCCCACTGGTCAGGGTGAGTGTGTAGGCCTACCGTTCTCTCTATGCTCTTTCTGACTATCCCCCTTTTCGTGGTGTAATAGCCCACGTCCCTGAACTGGCCGTGTACTTCTCGCCTGTATGGCATGCGACTAGGGCCTTGGGTACCTGTTGCTTGCTCCTCGCTGTACTGGTCCCTCTGTGTGGCGGAGCCTCCAGGATTCTTAGGCCAAGGGACCTGAAATCCCTCGCAGGTTGGTTCTCTGCTGCTGGGCTTGTAACCCTGACAGCCCCGGACCCCAATGCCCGGTAGATTGGTTCTCTTCCAGGACCGGCTCTCGTCGCCTCTGTCCCTGGCTTGCAGTTTCTCCTCTGCCTCACGGACTCCTCAGCTACAGCTGAACTGTCCCTCCTTCTCTGGGACTAGTCTCACTCCTGAGCTAGGTCTTCCAGTTCTCTCTAACCCTGCCCCCAGTTCCAGCTTTTATAGGGGCAGCCAGCTCCCCCTGCTGGCCTGGGACAGGAGGTGCTGTATGCTAATTGTCCCTAACCAGTGGACCTCCCTCCTGCTCTCAGACACAGATTATTGTTTGTGGCATCCAGGCCTGGGGTGACACATTCTCCCCTAGTAAAATTTAGTACTTCGGACTAAACAGGAACCACAAATACAGGGTATAAATGACAACATAACATATACACAAGTATATTTTGTCCTTGAGGTCACAGCGCTTCCGTGACCGGGTGTCCATGTCACCCAACAAGGTGAAGTTTTCCACGGTGTGGGGACCTGTTTCCATAAACCCCAAGTTCCTGGCCTTGGGCGTGGCGACAAGGCTGAGCTCTCTACTTTGGGCCACAAGGAGGCCACACCGGACAGATTTTTCTTCCGTGGCCATCTTCGAAAGAGGGCACCAAGTGCAACTATCTACAAGACAGTTCCGGTTATTCAGCGTCCATAACCTGTTAGTCCATGAACTAGAAAGACTGGAAAAACATAATTAGCAACCAGGCAACAAACATAAAACATTTACAATATACAGCATTTAGATCTTCCAGCGAGCTGGTATTTGCCCCCTAGTGCTCCGGGTTGACCTGCGTAACCCACTGTCTGGTGGTGGTCTAACCTGACTTTCCCCACTAGCATTCAGGGTACAGCTTCTAGCTGGGTTTACAGGCAGTGCAGGCAGCTATCTGCGGGTCCTTTGGCTTACCGCAGGTATGGCAGGCTCACTGTCAGCAGAGGGTTGACTCTCTTGGGCTGCTGGCATGGGTTCTTCTGCCTCTAGGGCTGCTTGGTCTTCTAATTCCTCCTGCTCTCCTGTAGGTTCCTGCTGGGTTGGTTGAAGGAAGTGTAGGACGGGTACCACTATTGCATCATTTATCCGAGTCCAGGACCGGGGGAACTCTCCAAGAACTGTGCTGATCATTTCTTTCTTGTCTTCTGCGGGTTCAAGGTCATCTTGATCTTCTCCTGCACTCTGTAGTTGCTTGGGGCACCTTTTTAGGTGGTCTCTGGAGACGGTGCTAGTGGTTTCTCCTCCATCCTTGGTAATTACACATACCTTCGGGTTGTTGTGGTTGGACTGCAGTACTGTGTACGGGTCGCTCTCCCACTGGTCATCTAGCTTGTGAAGCCTTCTCTTCCGCTTCAGGACCTGCTCACCAGGTTCCAGGGGACCAGCAGGGGCGTGTTGGTTGAAGAGCCTCTCTTGCTTTTCTCTCGCTTGAGCCAGACTCCTCTCCACACTCTCCTGTACCTTCTTGTACTGTAGCCGCCGTTCCGTATCCCAGTCCGCGTCTGGGGAGGTGTCCTCGGGGGTCAGGACTCCCATCTCCAGGTCTATCGGCAGCTTACCTGGTCTTGCCCTCATCAGGTAAGCCGGGGTGCAATTTGTAGCATTCACCAGGATATGGTTGTATAAGTCTATCAGGTCTGGCAGCTTCTCCGGCCACAGGCTGCGTTCTTCCAGGGGCAACGTTTTGAGGAGATCAATGACGATATTATTCATTTTCTCACATAGCCCGTTGGTTTGTGGGTGGTAAGACGTTGTCCGAATCTTCTTACAGCCGTAGAGGTTGCAGAACTCCTGGAAGATTTCAGCCTCAAACCCTGGACCTTGATCTGTCAAGACCTGTTCCGGATACCCGTGTGGACGGCAGAAGTGTTGTTGGAAGGCTCTGGCCGCTGTTTGGGCTGTCAAGTCTTTAACAGGAACCACCACCAGGAACCGGGAATAGTGGTCCACTATTGTCAGGGCATAGACGTAGCCCAACCGGCTTGGAGCCATTTTCACATGGTCCAGAGCTACCAGCTCAAGAGGCTGCCTGGTGATGATGGGCATCAAGGGCGTCTTCTGGCTGGTACCGTCCTTCCTTCTGAGGTTACATGGGCCGCAGTCCCTGCACCACTTCTCTATGGCCCCTCTCATTCCGACCCAGTAGAACCGCTCTCTCAGTAGGAACTCCAGTTTCTTCCACCCGAAGTGTCCCGCTCTGTCATGGTAGGCCTCCAGGACCATTGCTGCATCTCGTCTCGGGACCACTACCTGCCAGGTCAGCTCGTGCGTCCGGTGGTTGACAAGCCTTCTGCACAGCTTACCTTCGTAGAGGAATAGCCTGCTTTTCTCCTTCCATAACTGCTTGGCTTCCTCTGGAGCGTCCGAGCCAGGGCTAGCGTCTGCCTGGGTCAACAGGTCTTTCACCAGGCGAATTGCAGGGTCACTATCTTGCGTTTCAGCCCAGCCGTGGTGAGGTAAGGGATTGAACATGACAGTGGTCAAGTCTTTGTCTCTTACACGGTGGGAGTACTGAGTGGCCCCGTACCGGTGGAATGCAGGGAGCTCTATTTCCTCCAACTCATCTGGATCTTCTCCCTCATCAGGCAAGTGGGGAATTCTCGATAGGGCATCTGCATTGGCATTGGCTCGGCCTGCCCGGTACTTGATGGTGAAGTCATAGTTTGCTAGCCGGGCCATCCACCGCTGCTCTAGGGCACCAAGTCTCGCATTGTCCAGATGTGTCTACGGATTGTTGTCCGTGTACACAGTGAACTTCACAGAGGCCAGGTAATGCTTGAAACGTTCTGTTACGTCCCACACCACTGCCAAGGACTCCAGCTTAAAGGAGCTGTAATTCTCCGGGTTTCTCTCGGTGGGCCTCAGCTTCCGGCTGGCGTACGCGATCACCCTTTCTCTGCCCTGTTGGTTCTGTGACAGTACGGCTCCCAGCCCCACATTACTGGCGTCTGTGTGGAGGATAAAAGGCTGGCCATAATCAGGGTAGGCCAGGATCTCATCCCCCGTGAGGGCCATCTTCAGCTGGCGGAAGGACTCCTCTTCCGGCTTGTCTCACTTGAAGGGTGGCTTTTGGCTTCTGGTCTTAGATTGTCCTATAAGGAGGTCCTGCATAGGGGCTGCCATCTTGGTGAACCTGGGGATGAACCTTTGGTAGTAGCCTACCAACCCGAGGAACTGCCTCACTTCTTTTATGTTAGAGGGGCTTGGCCAGTTCTTTATTGCCGTGATTTTGTCAGGGTCGGGGGCTACTCCTTCTGCACTCACCACATGTCCCAGGTACTGTACCTTCGGCTTTAACAGATGGCACTTGGAGGGTTTCACTTTCATGCCAAAGCCTGCCAGGGCATCGAACACCTCGGCCAGGTGCTTTAGATGGTCCTCGTAAGTCTTCGAATAGACAATCACGTCGTCCAGGTAAAGTAGGACCGTCTCAAAGTTTCGGTGCCCTAGACAGCATTCCATCAGCGTCTGGAAGGTCCCGGGTGCGTTGCAGAGCCCGAACGGCATATAGTTGAATTCACTTAATCCCATCGGGGTGGTGAAGGCGGTCTTCTCCTTATCAGCCTCTGCCACAGGAACCTGCCAGTACCCACTAGTAAGGTCCAAAGTAGAGAAGAAATTAGCTGATTTTAGTGCGACCAAAGACTCCTCTATTCTAGGCAACGGGTATGCGTCTTTATGGGTGATACGACTTGACTTCTCTATAGTCCATGCACATTCTCATAGTACAGTCTTTCTTTTTAACCAGAACCAAGGGGGCTGCCCAGGGGCTACAACTGTCTCTAATGACCCCGGCTTCCTTCATTTCTCTCAGCATGCCCTTTGCGTTGTGATAGTGTGCGGGGTGGTACAGATCTGTATCTTTCTTTTATTGGTGGGTGGCTGTTATGTTCTGCTACCAAAGCTAAGGAAAGAGAGGAGATCTGTCCCTACTATAGGACTCAGCTGAATCCCTACGATGTAACAGGGAACCTGATCCTGCGATCAGACCTGCTAAAGTCCTAATCTAGTCTGTACGGAGACCTATAGATGTGGGGAGGGAATCCCTACAAGTACTAAGGACTGGGAGGAATATGGGACACCTCCTAACAGAAATAGTAGCAGACAGACGAACAAACAAAATAAATAGAACATAGAGGTCCGTAGACCAAGCAAACTAACAGAGTTAGATACAGAGCACAGGCTAGCTAGAAAGTAGATATACAATGAAATCCAGCAAAGCCAGAAGGGCGGAGCAGGATTAAATAGGCCAACAAGGTCATATGACCAGCAAAGGAAAAAAAACCTAACAGCAAGGTTCTAACAGTGGCTCCCCATGGGGATGTGGTGTTCTACCCCTTTCACTCTGCCGAAGTCTAGCGGGTGCTTACTAAAGATTCTCTCGTACTCTTGAACCACCCGGTAGACTCCTTGTTTTTGGTGCAAGGGAGTGGAGTCAGCACCCACGTGGAGTTTCTGGCACCAGTCCTCCTTGGGTTTCTGGGAACCATTACCCTCTGCTTGGGGAGATGGAGGCAAGGGTTCCATGGCCCTGACAGCATTTAAAGTACAGTACCTGGCTACGTGTCCCGGCTGGCTGCAACGGCGGCAAATCGGCTGTCCATCCTCAGTGTAATGATCGGCGGGCCTCCCTCTGAACGACGGGATCCTCCTCCGTCGACGCCACGGGACATCCTCCGGACTGGAAGCCAGCTTGATTGGTCCTGACGGGTCCATCTGTAACGACTGTACGGTCCTGGACAATGCAGCAACACTCTTTGTTAGTTCTTGGACCTGATGGTGCAGGTTTGCAGGCGGGGATGGATTTAGGGCCTGCGCATCAGCCCCCACAAGGTCTGCGGGATAGGGTGCCGCCCCCTGGTGGTAAGGGATGGCAGGGCGCCAGGAAGCTACAGCGCCACCCGGTGCAGGTTCTCGGAGCACCCGGATGGCCCTATCGTTGAACTGTGCAAAAGTCAAATCGGGGTTCTGTAGGGCCATGAGGCGCAGCTGGGTTCTGTGGGCGCTGGACAGCAGACCTTCTATGAACTGGTCAGTCAATAGTTTATCTGTATCCTGCACGCTGCCAGGGTCAGCTTGCTTAATTGCCCCCAAGGCTTCCTGTAAATTTAGGGCATAATCTCGGATGCTATCTTGAGCTCGCTGCTTACATCCATAGAACCGCATTTTGATTTCTGCTGAGGTACGGGTATCAAAGGTGTCCCGTAGACGGGTCAGAACCCCCCTTACAGTCCTTTTCTCCTCAGCTGTCCAAGACTTTACCTCCCGCTGGGCCGCACCAGTTAACTGCCCTATCAGTATGCTTACCTTCTGTTCTTCTGTCAGGGGATAAACTTTGAACAGGCTATACAGCCTTTCTTTAAAGTCGCCCAAGGTATGCGACTCGCCGGCATACTGGGGCAGCCAGGCCGCTCCGGGGATATAGGCAGGGGTGGATTAAGAGTAGCAAGGGCCCCGGGCAGTTTAGAAGGCGCGGGCCCCCTCCACACACCTGATTTATCACGTGACATGTCACATGATCCCCTGTGATAGATCATGTGATAGTTCATGGGAAATTAATTTGGCATAATATTAATTGTGCTGCCTCATCTGAGAGCAGCACAATATTGGGGCAGATACCCTGATTCCAGCGATGTGTCACTTTTTCAGCTGCTTGTTGTCATTTTGAGAAAATCACCGTTTTATCTGCTGCAGATCTAGCAGCTCTCTGAATGCTGCGCTCTGTATAGCGCCACCCACACCACTGATTGGCAGCTTTCTGCCCATGCTCAGTGTACACAGAAATCTACTGATCAGTGATGGGGGTGGGGTCCTACAGAACTTACTAGTCATCTAGTGATAATTACCTTCTGACAAATCAATGAATTTATCAAAACAACACTAAACAGCCCAGTAAGTGACACATTACTGGAATCAGTGCCTCTAACCCTACATTATGCTGCTCTCAGATTAGGTGGCAAAAACCTGATGACAGATTCCCTTTAAAGGAGCTGTAAAGACAAAAAAGTTTGTATTAAAAAAATACAAGCCATTTGTTAAATTAACTTTTTTTCATTGTTAATTCACATTAGACTGTATCTTCAACACTTTTGTCAGCAGGTCTTATTACAGACTCTGAAAAGGGCAGCTCTCTCCCTCTCCCTCAGCAGAAAGTCACAGCATGGTTAAAAAACTGGATCTTTTATGATTTTCTCATAATAAATAAAAAGGACATGCAAGTCCTCCAAACTATTTTCCGTTTCTCTATAGGGAAGGTCCTAAATCTTTCTTGCTCTTTAGTTGATCACATGTCAAAAATGCAAAGCATTTACTATGAACTCGCCTAAAAAAATATACACTTGGAGAGTAATATCATCATCTGCATGTAAATATTCCTTGACTCTAAGGGCTCGCTCACACTGTCGTATAACACGGCCGAATGCTATGTGATGTTTTATCGGATAGGACTCGGCTCTATGTTATACTATGGGACAGTGCGATTATTGGCATGAGAAAATAATCTCATTCGATATTCGGACCATGTGCACCCATACAAGTCTATGGGTGCACGTAAAACATTGGACTGCACTCGGATGTCATCCAAGTGCAGTCCGATGAACACTCACAGAGACTATGGAGAAGATGGAGAAAGTAAGTTCTCCATCTTCTCCATATCTGTGCTGCGAGAGAATCGGATCACACTCAGTTGAAGCTCTGACAGAGTTTGAGCCGAGTGTCATTAGCTTAATTGGCCCTATTCTCTTGCATGAGAGAATATATGGCTTAGTGAGTGGACCCTAAAACTGAATAGTAGTGACGGACAGGCACCACACAAGCGGGATCCATGTAGCTCTCAGATGTCATGTAGGTAGGGCTTCATTCCATGGGGTAGAGCTTAATTTCAAGGTATATAAAAAAATGGACTTCAAATAAAAATTAAATAAACACAAAAAGCACTAATTGAATTATTTTTTTCATATTTATGTTTGCAGCCCCTTTAAAAACCCTTTGAGGACCAAGGCACATATATGTCCCATAGTTTTAAACTGGAAAAAAATTGATTGAATAAAATTTAAGGTCCTCCAAGGTTTAAGTAGGTCATAAATTCATATGAATACTTGCTCATACAATTGCACATGCCAAAAGATGAAGAAGAACAGAATCAAAAATATGACATTAAGTGGAGCACTTACAGGTATTCAAGGTGAAAGAGACCAGCAAAGGCATCGTCTCGAATGACAGTAAATGAGTTAGAATTCAGCAAGCTGAAAATGAAGACAGCAGGTTAGAAGCGAACCAGACTTTATGGTGCTCAGAATTAGTCAAGCAGAATTTATTGACTGCTCTTGCAAAACACTGAGACTCCCGCTGTGTATAGATGGCTCCGTGCGGCCTCCCGCTGTGTATAGATGGCGCCGTGCGACCTCCCACTGTGTATAGATGGCGCCGTGCGGCCTCCCGCTGTGTATAGATGGCACCGTATAGATGGCTACGTGCGGCCTCCTGCTGAGTATACGTGTATAGCTGGCTACGTGCGGCCTCCTGCTGAGTATAGATGCCGCACGGCGCTCCCCCCAGAGACAGCAGGAGGCCGCACAGCGCCATCTATACTCAGCGGGAGACCGCACGTAGCGATCTATACACAGCAGGAGGCCGCACGGCGACATCTATACTCAGCGGGGGGCCGCACGTAGCCATCTATACACAGCGGGGGGCGCACGTAGCCATCTATACACAGCGGGGGGGCGCACGGCGCCGTCTATAAACAGCGAGGGGCCGCACGTAGCCATCTATACACAGCGGGAGGCTGCACGGAGCCCCCCCAGAGACATCAGGAGGCCACACGGCGCCAACTATACTCAGCAGGAGGCCGCATGCAGTCATACACACACACAAACATATACAGACACGCATAAACACATTTGAAACACAAAAATACATACAAACAGGCATCACACAATGACATCTGCCCACACACACACACAAACAGACAGACATCACACACACACACACCTGCCCACACACACACCTGCCCACACACACACACCTGCCCACATACACATCTGTGTGTGTGTATGTATAGTGTGTGTGTATAATGTGTGTGTATGTATACTGTGTGTGTATGTATAGTGTGTGTGTGTGTGTGTATAATTTGTGTGTGTGTATTTTTTTTTAAGTTAAAAACAAGTAAAATGCTTGTGGCATCAATATCAAGACTCCAGATATAAGGGCCTATTCACACTGAATTTTGCAATGCATTCATCTCCTCTTTCCAGGCTTCTATCTAAATCCCTGAAAAATGGCATTCAGATGTGCCTTGACATAGCCATTGATTTGAACAAAGGCAAACCGAGGCTAAAGTCTGAATCTTTAGGCTCCATTTTCTCTGCTTTCAGATGTCTCATTTCAGACAGCACAATCCTGAATTTCAGGGATTCAGTTGTAAGCCTTGTGTAAAGACCTGAATGCAGCGCTGAATGTAGTGTGAATAGGTCCTTACATCCTACACCACCTCAGGGGATTGTTGTTATGGAGTATTGCCCCTGGGTGGCCGCAGTTATGACCACCACCAGGGCTCGCGGTCACCCACCATAACTTTGGTATTCTGAGGAGCTGGTATAATGAATATCTGAGAAGAGCCCTAGAGAAGCAAGAACATTGGACAACCAAGAGGTGGTGGCCTCAAGTCAGGTGTAGTGTTCAACAGGGCAAGACTTTCTAACCTGCCCACACACACACACACACACACACACATATACACACACACACCTGCCCACACAGACACACACACACACACCTGCCCACACAGACACACACACACCTGCCCACACACACACACACACACATCTGCCCACACACATACACATCTGCCCACACACACACAGACACACACCTGCCCACACACACACACACCTGCCCACACACAAACACACCTGCCCACACACAAACACACCTGCCCACACACACACACCTGCCCACACACACACACACCTGCCCACACACATACACACCTGTCCACACACACACACCAACACCTGCCCACACACACACACACCTGCCCACACACACACACACCTGCCCACACACACACACACACACCTGCCCACACACACACACACACACCTGCCCACACACACACACACACACCTGCCCACACACACATCTGCCCACACAGACACCTGCCCGCAAACACACACACACACCCATATACACACACCTGCCCACACACACACCTGCCCACACACACACACACACCTGCCCACACACACACCCACACCTGCTCACACAGACACACATATACACACACACCTGCCCACACAGACACACACACATATACACACACACACATATACACACACACACACACCTGCCCACACAGACACCTGCCCCCACAGACACCTGCCCACAAACACACACACACCTGCCCACACACACATCTGCTCACACACACACACACTCACCATCCCCCGGCTCAGTTCCTCCTGCCTGCTCTCTCTCTTTTCCGGTGCAGCACTGCAGGCCGGGGCACACTGTGTGACGTCACAGCTAGGAGACACAGCCGCGCACAGGGCCATGTCTCCTAGCAGTGACGCGGCCGGGCCAGCACAGGGAAGTTAACTGCTGCAGTGCTGGCCCGGCCGATGAAGAAGTAGCGGTGGCCGCTGCTGGGGGAGCAGTCCAGGCCCCCCCCTCCCGCCACTGCTACCGCTATGTGCCGCGGCGGCCCGCACATATAATGAGGGCAATCCGGCATTAGACACCCCGCCTGGAGCCGCGGACCCCCTGCAGGCTCGGGGCCCTGGGCGGTCGCCCGGATTGCCCTCATTATAATCCGCCTATGGATATAGGGCATGGAAAACGGCATCACAGCTGCAGCGGCTACGCTGGTGGTAGAGGGTCCCTCCGCGTCCGACATCTTCCTCCCTCCTAATTAACCGTGGCCTACCTTCTGGCGATCCTCTTCTGTAGGCCGCGGCTTCCCTCGCGATGCTCTGGGAGAGGACCTTGCGTTGCTCGGTGATGACGTCGGCATCCGCTGGATCTCCATCCAGGACCTTGAGCAGCGTCTCAGCGTAGGGCGGGGCTTCAGGTCTCACGCGTTTTTGGACGTCCACGCCCCTCTTCTTCCCGCGCGTCGTCCCGAAGATGGCGCCCGATGGCGGGAAACGGCTCCGATTGGCGGGAAATGGCCCCAAATGGCGGGAAACTTCACTCAGATATGTATAGAGTCTTTTCCAGGCACGCAATACCCGTTTGTGGTGGGTTGGTCACAATTCTGCCGACTACGCCAAAGCTGACTCCCCCCCTGGGCCGTGGGGTACCCGGAACCGGGCCTTCTAGTGTACGGTGCTGATGGGGGTAGTAGTGGCAACCCGATCCCGTGGCTCAGGGTGGTCAGACCAAATGGTGGCAGTCTATTTATCAGTGTTTTGAATGTCCGACTACGCCACCCGTGGATTGCGGTTGGAGATAACCGCCGCTGCAAGGCAGACCGCTGAGGCTGGTGTTGGTGTGCAGCACAGGGGTAGGATAACTCCCCATGGGAAGAGTGTAGCCTCAGGGCAGTGTAGGTGGATGTTGGGGGTGATAGTGCAGGCCGCAATAGCAAGAGTTCAGAGTCCGCTTCAAACAGTTCAGGGTCTTTATTGTAGATATTATTAATGGCCCAACAGTACCGGTTAGGAATGGGCCTGGGTGTCTGAGAGCAATCGGGCGAGCCCCACTGGTCAGGGTGAGTGTGTAGGCCTACCGTTCTCTCTATGCTCTTTCTGACTATCCCCCTTTTCGTGGTGTAATAGCCCACGTCCCTGAGCTGGCCGTGTACTTCTCTCCTGTATGGCTTGCGACTCAGGCCTTGGGTACCTGTTGCTTGCTCCTCGATGTACTGGTCCCTCTGTGTGGCGGAGCCTCCAGGCTTCTTAGGCCAAGGGACCTGAAATCCCTCGCAGCTTGGTTCTCTGCTGCTGGGCTTGTAACCCTGACAGCCTCGGACCCCAATGTCCAGTAGATTGGTTCTCTGCCAGGACCGGCTCTCGTCGCCTCTGTCCCTGGCTTGCAGTTTCTCCTCTGCCTCACGTACTCCTCAGCTACAGCTGAACTGTCCCTCCTTCTCTGGGACTAGTCTCACTCCTGAGCTAGGTCTTCCAGTTCTCTCTAACCCTGCCCCCAGTTCCAGCTTTTATAGGGGCAGCCAGCTCCCCCTGCTGGCCTGGGACAGGAGGTGCTGTATGCTAATTGTCCCTAACCAGGGGACCTCCCTCCTGCTTTCAGAAACAGATTATTGTTTGTGGCATCCAGGCCTGGGGTGACACACACACACTGCTCTATATTTAGTATGATGCCCCCACTCCTCCATATATATAGCTTGATAGTCCCACTGCTCCATATACAGGTGCATCTCACTAAATTAGAATATCATCAAAAAGTTAATTTATTTCAGTTCTTCAGTACAAAAAGCTGTCTTTCAGCTCATCTGCATTGTTGGGTCTGGTGTCTCTCATCTTCCTCTTGACAATACCCCATAGATTCTCTATAATAGATTCTCTATGGGGTTAAGGTCAGGCGAGTTTGCTGCCAATCAAGCACAGTGATACTGTTGTGTGTAAACCAGGTATTGGTACTTTTGGCCGTGTGGACAGGGGCCAAGTCCTGCTGGAGAATGACATTTCTATCTCCAAACAGCTTGTCGGCAGAGGGAAGCATGAAGTGCTGTAAAATGTCCTGGTAGCCGGCTGTGCTGACTTTGGTCTTGATAAAACACAGTGGACCTACACCAGCAGATGACATGGCCTCCCAAACCATCACTGATTGTGGAGCCTTCACACTAGACCTCAAGCAGCTTGGATTGTGGACTCTCCACTCTTCCTCCAGACTCTGGGACCTTGATTTCCAAATGAAAATTGGAACTCTAGGACCTTGTGGAGTGTGTCAATGACTGCCTTCTGGACATCTGTCAAGTCAGCAGTCTTCCTCATGATTGTGGAGCATACTGAAACAGTATTGAAGAACTGGAATAAATTAACTTTTTGAAGATATTCTAATTTAGTGAGATGCACCTGTATATACTATGATGGTCCCACTGCCCCACATACATATAGTATAATGGCCCCACTACTCCATATGTAGTATGATGGACCCACTACTCCAGATATATAGTAGGATGGCTCCACTGCCCGATCATTTAAAAAAATATCTCACTTAATCCTGATTCCCTACATCACGGCCTCTGTCTCCTCTTCCATGGCGGGACAGCAGAGCAGAGCGATGCAATGATGTCACCGAGCCACCTGCGTGAGGATGCTGACATCTCGTTAACCGCAGGCCTATGGCGATCTGTGGCATATGAAAGAGATAGTGATAGGGCAGGGAGCTTGTGTCCCACTGCTTTATCATGCGACGCCTCTGCATAAGAGACATTAGGGCTACATTAGCTACGTCACAGAAGACACTGGAGCTGGAGTATATAGAATAGGAGACACTGGGGCTGGCGTATATTCATCACAGGATACATTGGGGCTAGAGCATATACATCACAGAAGAAGCTGGAGTATATAGAATAGGAGACACTGGGGCTGGAGTATATAGAATAGGAGACACTGGGGCTGGCGTATATTCATCACAGGATACATTGGGGCTAGAGCATATACATCACAGAAGAAGCTGGAGTATATAGAATAGGAGACACTGGGGCTGGAGTATATAGAATAGGAGACACTGGGGCTGGCGTATATTCATCACAGGATACATTGGGGCTAGAGCATATACATCACAGAAGAAGCTGGAGTATATAGAATAGGAGACACTGGGGCTGGAGTATATAGAATAGGAGACACTGGGGCTGGCGCATATACAGTTCTGCTCAAAAGTTTACATACCCCGGCAGAATTTTTCCTTTCTTGGCCTTGTTTCAGAAAAAATGAATGATAACAAAAACACTTTTTCTCCACTCATGGTTATTGGTTGGGTGAAGCCATTTACTGTCACATTTCTGTGTTTTCTCTTTTTAAATCTTAATGACAACTAGTGATGAGCGAGCATGCTCGCTACTGCTCGGTGCTCGCCCGAGTATCTCACTGCTCGAGATGCTCTGCGCTCAGCGAGTATTTCCGGGTTGGTCGGGCGGGAAGTCGGGACCCATCCCTGCATGTTTGGTGCTCTTTACAGAGCCAATGAACATGCAGGGATTGCCTGCCATGCACTGTAATGCCATAGCCATGTTGGTTGTGGGCATTACAGTGATTGGCTGGCTGCACAGCGTCATCAGGTCTATATCTGACCTGGCACCGCCATGCTCATCACAGTCACTCCGGATCAGACAGTGTAGGGAGAGCTGCTGCTGCGTTAGGGAGAGATTTGATCGTGCATTAGGTAGTGTAGTGAGAAAAACCGCACATTACACATATACATCTCAACAAACAGTCCTTCTGAGGACTAATCCATCTGCAGAGATATCAGGCAGGCAGTGTAAATAGGCAGGCAGGCAGTGTATATAGCAGACTGCAGTGCATATAGCACAAGAGGCTCCATTCCAATTCTGCCTTCTGCTGCTGTTAGATATTTCTATACAAAGGCCCAGGTCTCAGGGGCGAGGAATACTTTTCTTTGGATCTTAATCCTCATTATTTGCTTATAAAGCAATCCAGAGAACACCGTTTTTCTGCACCATTTGCTTGTTGGCACTGCAGAATACAGCCAGGTCCTTTCCATATTAGAGCGCTAGAAATCCAGCTATTTAAAACTGTGTTTTCTCCGTCACACAGATCACATATACGTTGTCAGAAAATACTGCCATTTCTGGCCTCCATTTTTTCAGTGTGTCAGTGAAGCAATTCACAGCAGTTTGCTGTTCACACTACTTACCTACAGGCCAGGTATTTAAAACTCTGTTTTCTCCATCACACCGATCACATATAACTTCGCTTCAAACTCAATCATTTGTAGTGAGCGTGGAAGATACTATCCTCCATTTAAAATGGGCAAGGCACGTGGCAAGGGACGGGGAACTGGACGTGATGGTAATGGTGCATGCAGAGGCCGAGGACAAGGCCGTGGGCAAGCCGAAATTGTGCCACAACAAACACCCACATCTTCTCGCCTGACCTTCCTGTCCCAATTTCTAGGGGACCGCAGCACACCACTATTGAACCCAGATCAGTGTCAAAAGGTTGTTGGTTGGATAGCGGATAATGCTTCCAGTCACTTAGCCACCACCACCACCACCACCCTGTCTTGCACACGGTCAAGTCTCAGTAGCCATGAGTCTGGACCTCATATTCCTCACCCTGATCCTCCTTCCTCCCACCATGCCGAGTACCCAGAGACAATTGATCCCACACTTGGACAATCTGAAGAGCTGTTCACTTTTCCATTTATAGATTCGGGCCTCTCGCCCGGTCCACTTGAAGCGGGGCAAGAGGAGATCACGTGTAGCGATGCCCAAATATTTGAGCAGCCACGGTCACACGAAGGCGACGGTGGGAAACTGTCATAAGAGGTGGACGATGATGAGACACAATTGACAGAAAGTCAGGAATAGTACCAGGGTGCAGAAGTGGGAGACGAGGTGGTGGATGATATAGTAACTGACCCAACCTGGCAGGAGGACATGCAGAGCAAGGACAGCAGCACACAGGGGGAGGGAGGCAGAGCACCCCAACAGGCAGGAAGAAGCAGTGTGGTGGCCGCAGACAGAAGGCAGGCTACCGTTTCCCGTAACACCAACATGAAGGAAGTTGCCACTACAACTGTTAGGTCTTCCCGAGTCTGGTTGTTTTTTAAAGACTCTGCCGATAACTCCAAAAAGGCCATTTGCATCACGAGCCAGACCAGCATCAGCAGGGGTGGCAAAACGAC
This sequence comes from Phyllobates terribilis, assembly GCF_046119375.1. Classification (NCBI taxonomy): domain Eukaryota; kingdom Metazoa; phylum Chordata; class Amphibia; order Anura; family Dendrobatidae; genus Phyllobates; species Phyllobates terribilis. Next base: position 343,847 of record NW_027363696.1, read on the forward strand.
CAGCCTGACCACCACCAGCATGATGAGGCACATGGCAGTAAAGCACTCGACTTTGTGGGCCGAACACCAGGGTCCAGGAACAGTGTCTACAGGTGGCACCATTGCTTCTTCTGCTGTTGTGCATGCAAGTCAATCCCCTGTCCATAGTACAAAGATGCCTCCTGCCCTGCTCCTGTCATTGCACACTCTCAAGTAGCAGCATCAGGAAGCACGTCCATGTCCTTGTCCCAGCGCAGCGTTCAGTTGTTCATACTCCAGTCCTTGGAATGCAAGCGCAAATATGCAGCCAACGTCCCACAGGCCACACTACTAAATTCTCACAATTCACGACTGCTTGGCTCGAAATGTTGCCTTTTAGGCTTGTGGAAACAGAAGCATTCCGCAACCTGATGGCGGCGGCCGTCCCTCGGTACTCTGTCCCCAGCCGCCACTATTTCTCCCAGTGTGCCGTCCCCACATTACACAAGCAAGTGTCCCAAAACATTAGCCGTGCCCTCAACAACGCAGTTACCGGTAAAGTCCACCTAAACACGGACACGTGGACAAGTGCTTGTGGGCAGGGACGGTACATCTCGCTGATGGCACACTGGGTTAACATAGTGGAAGCCGGGACCCAGTCGGACCTTGGGACGGAACACGTCTTCCCGACGCCAAGGATTGCAGGCCCTAGGTCAATCAGGGTTGCCCCCACGGTCTACAGCTCCTGAACCTCATGCTCCTCAGCCTGCTCCTCCTCCTCAGCCTCCATCTCCGAAATGACCACATCAGTCACAAGCTGGAAGCACTGCAGCACTGCCTCGGCCAAGCGGCAACAGGCTGTGCTGAAGCTAATATGCTTAGGTGAAAAAACACACAATGCTGAAGAGTTATGGACAGCTCTGAAAGAGCAGGCAGATCTGTGGCTCAAACCGCTGAACCTACAGCCAGGCATGGTCGCGTGTGACAATGGCTGGAACCTGGTGGCGGCTCAGAGGCGAGGCGAGCTCACACACGTACCATGCCTGGCCCATGTGCTTAACCTCGTGGTTCAGCGGTTACTCAAATCCTACCCGGAGCTGCCGGATCTGCTTGTTAAAGTATGCCGCCTGTGTGCCCATTTTAGAAAGTCAGCTACAGCTTCCGCTGCCCTTGCAGTGTTTCAGCAGCGTTTGCAGCTTCTGGCTCACAGACTGGTGTGTGATGTCCCCACACGTTGGAACTCTACATTGCAGATGTTGGGAAGGATTTGTGAGCAGAAGAGGGCAGTTGTTGAGTACCAGCATCAAAAAGGCTATCGGTATTCAGTTCAGACTCCACACATAAGACCTCAGTAGTGGACGTGGATGTCAGACATATGTACCATCCTCCAAAACTTTGAGGACTCCACCAAGATGGTGAGCGGCGATGACGCCATAATTAGCGTCACCATCCCGCTTCTCTGTCTTCTGAAACGCTCTCTGCTCACAATCAAAGATGATGCATTGCAGGCGGAGCATGATAAGATGGAGCAATTAACCATACAGGGTGATTACACACAGCCAAGCCTCATCTCATCCCAACGTGGATTGGGTGACAATGAGGAAGAGGAGGAGGAGGAAGGACAGGAACTAGTTTCATGCACTATAGACGGTGCTATCTGCACAGCTGTCATACCGTCTGTTCAGCGTGGATGGCCAGAGGACAGAGAGGAGGAGGAGGAGAGCATGGTCAGTCATCCTCTTGGTGAGGACACGGAAGTCTTGCCTGTTAGTAGTCTGGCACGCATGGCTGAGTTTATGTTATGCTGCCTTTCCCATGACCCTCGCATTCTCAAAATTTTAGGTCATTACTGGTTGGTGACACTTCTAGACCCACTCTACAAGGAGAACTTTATATCTCTTATTCCTGAGGCGGACAGGTGTACAAAAATGAGGCAGTACCAGAAGGCCCTTGTTGCGGACCTATTAAAAAAATTCCCATCTGAAAACGCTGGAGGCAGAGGGCACACTTCGTTCGACAACCAAGGAGTACAGGCGAGAGAGACACAACTTCAATCCAGCAGAGGCAGGGGAACACTGTCAAAGTTCTGGGAGAGTTTTCTCAGACCCTCCCATCGCACAGGCCCTGAGGCGCAGGGTACTCTCACAAGGAGTGCAAAGTTTGGGAAGATGCTGAGGGAGTACCTTGCCGTACCGTACCAACGTCCTCCGTGATTCCTCTGTACCTTATAAATATTGGGTATCCAAGCTAGATATGTGGAATGAACTGGCTCTCTATGCCTTGGAGGTCCTGGCCTACCCTGCCGCCAGCGTTTTATCAGATCGGGTTTTTAGTGCCGCTGGTGGAATTATAACTGATAAGCGCATCCTCCTGTCAACTGAAAATGCTGACAGGCTGACTCTTATAAAAATGAACAAGGGCTGGATTGGACCAGACTTCTCAACACCACCGAATGATAGCAGCGTAACATAAACTCAAATCCAGTGTCTTTTCTTTGGGAGGTGTATTCCCATGCACCTTTTCACACCCACACATGGGTATACGCTTCCTGATTTTGGCTATTTGCTCTTGTCCTCCTCCTTCTCCTCATCCTCCACCACCATATCACCAGGGTGACCGTGGTCCATGATGCAACACCCACATAATTTTTTTTAAGGGTGTTTGACTCGCCCCTGGGCCGTGGGGCACTCGGAGCCGGGCAATAGGGAGACGGTGGGGGTAGTAGTGGCGACCCGGTTCCGTGGCTCAGGGTGGTCAGACCAGTGGTAGTCCTTTAGCCGTCCTAAGTGATGTCCGACTGCGCCACCCGTGGATTGCGGTTATTATGAACCGCCGCTGCAAGGCAGATCGCTGGGGCTGATGATGTATGCAGCTGAGGTAGTGTGACTCCCCACGGGAAGAGTGCAGCCCCAGGGCAGTGTAGTGGATGGTGGGGGTGATGGTGCAGAGAGTCCCAGTGCCGTTAGTGCTGGAGGAGCGAAAGAGTACACAGACAACGTACTGCAGTCCAATGTCTTTTACTCACAGTTCATGTACTCCGGGTCACTTCTGTCAGCAATGACCGCCCGAGCCGTGCTGCGTCCACCAGGTGAGGGGCTCGGTCAACCCCAGGCAGTTCAGGAGCATGACACAGGACCCCTTCAATCCTTTCTCTGGCCTGCCTCACCAGTGACCCACTTTTGTCCAGCTGCCGCAGACTTGTACGGGTAAATGTGGTTCCCGTTCCCCGCTGTCCTATATGGTGCCTTCCTAGCAGGTTTGATGAGGTGTCGCACCAATAAATGACCACGACCTCCGGTCTTTGGCTGAGGGCTGTTTCTCCTCCACCAACTTGGGATCCGGTACCCTTAATCTGCCTGACCCTTCACCCTGTATTCTCGTTGGTTCTTAGGGTCCCTTCTGCCGTCTTGTTCCTGAGCCCTTCTGTTTCTCTCTTTCTCTTTCTCTTCTGTTCCTTTCTGTTCTTGTTCCTTTCTGTTCTTGTTCCTTTCTGTTCCTGGCCTTCACCCTAGGCCTGCCTCGTGGAGCTGGGCCCAGACTGAGCCACAGCTCCCTGTCAGCCCTCTCTGGCTGAACTCCTTCTCTTACTCCACTCACTGAACTTCTCTTCTTCTCTTCTCTCTGTGCTGGCTGGGCCTCAGAGGCTAGGCCCGCCTACGGAGAAGAGCCCCTTGCAGAGGCCCCCACTCTGTCACTTCTTCTCTCTGACTGAACACTGTTCTAAGATGGTGCCTACCTTTTATACCTCCCTCTAGAACATGAGCCCAGGTGACCAGCAAACAATGGGCTCCTATCTACGCTCAGGAACCAACCCCTATCTGCTCCTACATCACTGGGTATTCCTACCCCCTCCCCACTCCAGCCAGGGACATGGTCTGTCGTGCCTGCATTTCTGTCTAATGGGAGCACCGTTGAGCTGTCCCTCGGAAATGGGGTGAGTGTGCTGTATGCAGCTAACTGAACCCTGGTCCATACTCCATCCTTACCCGGGAGTGGAATATCACACCTCTGGCAGAGGTGCAATACCCCTGTAGCGGTCGAGCCCTCGGGGCGCTACATTTTTATGATGCCCGTAAAAAAAATTTTTTATACAGTATGTTCATGTATACCCCCCAGGAGTAAATGTTTGTCAGCCCATACACTTAGTGCATGGCATTACAAGTATAGGAGGCCCGCTCCTTTCTAATGGTAACAATTTTTTATGATGCGCTCCTCCACGTCTCTTCCAAGGGCCATTGAAGTGCCTCCAAATTTTTGGCAGCTCTTGCAGTCACTGCATAGTCCAACACTATGGGAGACTCTCTCCTTTCTAATGGGAATTTGTCATTACTGTGGCCTGGTCTATGTGTCTTTAAATTCTTAGTGGGTTTTTTCCTAAACTTGGTCAGCCGGTGGACTCACTGCATACCCTATAACTGTATAGCAGACCCTTTCCTTTCTAATGGGAACATGTCGTACCTTGTTAATGTGGCCCTGCTCTGTGTGTCCTTAAATTCTTAGTGGGGTTTTTCCTAAAATTTGTCAGCCGTTGGATTCACTGCATACCCTATAACTGTATAGCAGACCCTCTCCTTTCTAACGGGAACATGTCGTACCTTGTTACTGTGGCCATGCTCTTTGTGTCTTTAAATTGTTAGTGTTTTATTCAAAAATTTTGGCCACCCTTGCAGTCACAGCATGGGCATTACCACTATAGAAGACCCGCTCCTTTATAATGGGAACATTTTTTTTACTGAGACCCTCCTCTATGTCTCTTCAAAGGGGTATTAGGTTGCGTCCAAATTTTTGACAACCCTTGCAGTCACTGGATGCGCAATAACAGTATAGGAGACCCACTTGTTAATAATGGGAACAACAAAGCATAGCCCTCTGATGGCTCTCTAACAATAGCTAGGGCCGACTGCTGGCCTTTTAAGAATAGTAAGGGCCGTCTGATGTTCCTATAAAAATAGGCTTTATGACTTTCAGAGTCCCTCCATCATAAATAAAACAGGATGTGTCTGATGACACCACATTGCCAGATTAGGTTGTAAAATGTTAAAATGACTTTTCCCGGTGAATGCATTTGTCATAAAAAATAACATAAAAAAACATAACAATAGGATCTTTCTTTAGTATAAAAAATAGCATCACCAATTTAACCTCAATGTAATCACATTGTTCAGCTCATGCACCTCCTCCTCCATCTCCGAAATGACCACATCAGTCACAAGCTGACAGCACTGCTGCACTGCCTTGGCCAAACAGCAGCAGGCTGTGCTGAAGATAACATGCTTAATGCTTAATTAACAAACCGCCCAGCGCTGCATAGTTGTTGAAAGCTGTAACACAGCAGCTTGATCTGTGGCTCTCACCGCTGAACATACAGCCAGGCATGGTCGTGTGTTACAATGGGCGGAACCTGGTGACGGAGAAATGACAACCGGGGTAAATAAGGTTTCCCTATATGCCAGTCCTTTCACAGAGCTAAAGAATATGGCATGCTGTGAAATACAACTCCCACTGAGAAGCTGTTTCAGATTGAAAAACATTCTGCCCACCAGAGGATTTGTTTCTGAGGGCTAACCTTTCTCACCCGCTCAAGAGCCCCATAGCAGCTGCAAAGTTAGCGCTATCATGAACTCTCCTGAGGTAGAAGCCAAGGCACACCAGAGAATTCTCTGGTGGGACTGTCCAACCCTGTGGGAGAACATACAAATTTCTTGCAGATGTTGTCCTTGCTGGGATTTGAACCCAGGATCCCAGTGCTGCAAGACTTCAGTGCTAACCACTGATCCAATGTGCTGCCGTTCACCCTCTAATATCTAACAGGCTGGAGAAACTTGAACCTACTGCCACTCTATCATCAGCTCCTTTGTGAGAAAATTTATTTTGGCAGCCACTCAGTCTACCAAATAAAATTCCAGAGAAGGAAATTGAGGATGGCTTCGCTGCTGGTACTGGGGGCAGTGCTAATACCATGGTGTTGTACCATAGTTTGCTGGAAATATTCCAGGCTGGTAGGAGGCAAGAAAATTGCCACAGAAAAGTACCAGCAGTAATGTTCAGGCCAGATTTCAAATGCAAGCAGCTTTAGAGGGCTTCCTGGGAGAAATGACACTCAGGGTAGATACGGTTTCCCTCTATGCCAGTCCTTTCACTGAGCTAAATACAACTCTTATCAAAAAAAGTTGTGGACTGGCTCCGTACCGTCCCTGGCCACATTCACCTGTCCACGTGTTTGTGGTTAGGCAGTCCTTCTTAGTAAGTGCACTGGGTAGGGCATGGGTAATGTTGTGGGACCCGTGCTTGTGGAAGGCGAAGGCGATACCGGGAAAAATACTGGCGGCTGGGGACCGAGTATGGACACCCGGCCGCCGCCTGCATGAGGTTGTGAAAAGCTTCCACCTCCACAAGCTTAAAAGGCCATATTTCAAGTGCAAAGAGCTGCCCAGAAATCTGTCAGTTTAGTGTTGCGGCCTGTGGGTGGGTGGGTGGCTGGCTGCATACTTGCAATTGCATTCCAAGTAACAGAAAACTAAGCAGATGATGGCCTCTATCATCATCATGGCCTCACCTCGGCACTATGAACTCTCCTGAAGGAGAAGCCAGGGCCCGCCGGAGGAGTCTCTGGTTCTCTGGTGGGCCCGTGCAACCCTGCCGAAAAGCAGCCCTGGCTAAGAAAAGTGTGGGGGAAGGTTCCTGGACACTCTATGGCTGCTTTTTTAATGCGGATCAGCCATGCTTATGCATGTTATTTCTCAAAACGCATTACGGATCAGGCCATTTTCCAACTCTGTATTCAAGAAATTAAATGCGCAAAGAAAGATGTGTGTGTGTCAAAGCACCATTGACAAGTGCGAGTTGATGTTGGATGGGCTGCCATTGCTTCTGCAACAAGCTCAATTACAGGATTTTCTGGGAGAAATGACACGCAGGGTAGATACGGTTTTCCTCTATGCCAGTCCTTTCACCGAGCTAAATACAACTCTTAGCAAAAAAAGTTGTGGACTGGCTCCGTACCGTCCCTGGCCACATTCACCTGTCCACGTGTTTGTGGTTAGGCGGTCCTTCCCAGTAAGTGCACTGGGGAGGGCACGGGTAATGTTATTGGACCCGTGGTTGTGGAAGGCGGAGGCGATACCGGGAAATATAGTGGCGACTGGGGACCGAGTATGGACACCCGGCCGCCGCCGGCATGAGGTTATGAAAAGCTTCCGCCTCCACGAGCCTAAAAGGCCACATTTCAAGTGCAAGCAGCTGTCAAAAATTTGGCAGTATAGTATTGCAGCCTGTGGGTGGGTGGCTGCCGGCATTCTTGTGCTTGCATTCCAAGGAATGGGGTAGGGACAACTGAACACTGCAGTGGGACAAGGACGTGGGCGGTGATTGTTGCAAGTCTGCAACGACAGGTGCATGGCGGGAGGCATCTTCGCATGTGCCAAGGATCACTTATGATGGGCACACATTTAGGCAGTGACCTGGGATTCAGAGATGTTTACAGAGGTCTTCCCCTTGCTGTTCCCATGTCTTTTCAGCACTGTATGCATGTGTCTGATGATGTGTCACACACCACATGGCCAGATAAGGTTGTAAAATGTTAAAATGACATTTCCTGGTGAATGCATTTGTCTTGGTTGAAAGCAATGCAAAAGTGCAAAAACGTGTCAAAAATGCTACGTGTGAACATAGCCCAAGGTGTGTAGGAGTATTTGTGTTTTTGTTTATTTATTTTGCCTTATACAGTACAGACCAAAAGTTTGGACACACCTTCTAATTTAAAGATTTTTCTGTATTTTCATGACTATGAAAATTGTACATTCACACTGAAGGCATCAAAACTATGAATTAACACATGTGGAATTATATACTTAACAAAAAAGTGTGAAACAACTGAAAATATGTCTTATATTCTAGGTTCTTCAAAGTAGCCACCTTTTGCTTTGATGACTGCTTTGCACACTCTTGACATTCTCTTGATGAGCTTCAAGAGGTAGTCACCGGAAATGGTCTTCCAACAATCTTGAAGGAGTTCCCAGAGATGCTTAGCACTTGTTGGCCCTTTTGCCTTCACTCTGTGGTCCAGCTCACCCCAAACCATCTCGATTGGGTTCAGGTCTGGTGACTGTGGAGGCCAGGTCATCCAGCGTAGCACCCCATCACTCTCCTCCTTGGTCAAATAGCCCTTACACAGCCTGGAGGTGTGTTTGGGGTCATTGTCCTGTTGAAAAACAAATGATGGTCCAACTAAACGCAAACCGGATGAAATAGCATGCCGCTGCAAGATGCTGTGGTAGCCATGCTGGTTCAGTATGCCTTCAATTTTGAATAAATCCCCAACAGTGTCTCCAGCAAAGCACCCCCACACCATCACACCTCCTCCTCCATGCTTCATGGTGGGAACCAGGCATGTAGAGCCATCCGTTCACCTTTTCTGCATCGCACAAAGTCACGGTGGTTGAAACCAAAGATCTCAAATTTGAACTCATCAGACCAAAGCACAGATTTCCACTGGTCTAATGTCCATTCCTTGTGTTCTTTAACCCAAACAAGTGTCTTCTGCTTGTTGCCTGTCCTTAGCAGTGGTTTCCTAGCAGCTATTTTACCATGAAGGCCTGCTGCACAAAGTCTCCTCTTAACAGTTGTTGAAGAGATGTGTCTGCTGCTAGAACTCTGTGTGGCATTGACCCGGCCTCTAATCTGAGCTGCTGTTAACCTGCGATTTCTGAGGTTGGTGACTCGGATAAACTTATCCTCAGAAGCAGAGCTGACTCTTGGTCTTCCTTTCGTGGGGTGGTCCTCATGTGAGCCAGTTTCTTTGTAGCGATTGATGGTTTTTGCAACTGCACTTGGGGACACTTTCAAAGTTTTCCCAATTTTTCGCACTGACTGACCTTCATTCCTTAAAGTAATGATGGCCACTCGTTTTTCTTTACTTAGCTGCTTTTTGCTTGCAATAATACAAATTCTAACAGTCTATTCAGTAGGACTATCAGCAGAGAATCGACCAGACTTCTGCACAACACAACTGATGGTCCCAACCCCATTTATAAGGCAAGAAATCCCACTTATTAAACCTGACAGGGCACACCTGTGAAGTGAAAACCTTTTTCGGTGACTACCTCTTGAAGCTCATCAAGAGAATGCCAAGAGTGTGCAAAGCAGTCATCAAAGCAAAAGGTGGCTACTTTGAAGAACCTAGAATATAAGACATATTTTCAGTTGTTTCATACTTTTTTGTTAAGTATATTATTCCACATGTGTTAATTCATAGTTTTGATGCCTTCAGTGTGAATGTACAATTTTCATAGTCTTGAAAATACAGAAAAATCTTTAACCGAGAAGGTGTGTCCAAACTTTTGGTCTGTACTGTATATATATATATATATATATATATATATATATATATACAGTGTTTAGCATAAATCAGTACACCCAAATAGATTTGTCAGCAAACCTGTAGTTTCCTTTCAGAATCATCATTTTATATGGGATACCATACTACAAAATACTCTCGCAAATTTGAGCCATTGAATGCAAAAAAGATTTGGTATTTTGCAGACCCCAAAAAAGTAATTTTCTTAACAAACTCATTCAAGATCATGTTTCAAAAATGAGAACATCCCAGTAACAGTCTTAAGAGAAAAGCTAAGTTTAGACAACAAAATTCTAATTAACAAGAACTGAACCACAGGTAAGTGTAATTATTCATTAAACAGATGTCCAGCAGACAGGTGTCTGTAAAAGGAAGTTACTTAATAAAGAAAACTCCTTCCCATTTCATGCTATCAGCAATGGCACCACATAGAAGGGAAATGTCACAAAACCTGAGAAAGAAAATAATTTCTTTGCAATAAATGTAAAGTCTACAAGAAGATCAGCAAAACTTTACTTATCAGTCAGAATACTGTAGCAAAAGTGATGCAAAACTATAACAAAGATGGAACTGCAACCATCTTACAGAGACGTCCAGGCCGACTATGGAAGTTAACACCTAAACAAAAGCGTCCTCGAGTACTCATCACTAATGACAACCAAAAACATCCAAATAATCCTGATCAAAAAGTTTACATACCCTGATGATTTTGGCCTGATAACATGCACAGAATTTGACACAAATGGGTTTGAATGGCTACTAAAGGTAACATCCTCACCTATGACCTGTTTGCTTGTAATCAGTGTGTGTGCATAAAGCTGAGTGAGTTTCTGGGATCCAGCCACTGACGTTTCTGGATTTTGAGATGGGGAAAGCAAAAGAATTATCAACGGATCTACGGGAAAAGGTAGTTGAACTGTATAACACAGGAAAGGGAGGCAAAAAGAGTATAACACAGGAAAGGGATACAAAAAGATATCCCAGGAATTGATAATGCCAGTCTGCAGTGTTCAAACTGTGATTAACAAATGGAAAATCAGATGCTCTGTAAAAACCAAACCACAGTCAGGTAGACCAACAAAAATTTCAGCCACAACTGCCAAGAAAATTGTTCGGGATGCAAAGAAAAACCCACAAATAACATCAGCTGAGAACACACTTAGGGGTGTACTCACTTTTGTTGCCAGCTGTTTAGACATTAATGGCTGTGTGTTGAGTTATTTTGCAGGCACACCAAATTTACAGTTAAACAAGCTGTACACTGACTACTGTACATTGTATCAAAGTGTCGCATCTTCAGTGTTGTCCCATCAAAAATATATATATGTATTCCGGCCCATTTTTGGAGTTTTGTGTGAAATTATGTCCAATTTGCCTTTTTTTTCTCAGTTTTTTTGTGTTGTTCCAATAAACACAAAGGAAATAAACATGCGTGTAATAAAACATGTGTAATTTTCTGAAACAATTTCAAGGGTGCCAGCACTTTCCGCCATGACTGTATATGCAAGTAGAGTCCTTAACCCCTTTACAACCCAAAGTGGTTTGCACGCTAATGAGAAGGCCAATTTTTACAATTCTGACCACTGTCACTTTATGAGGTAATTACTCTGGAACGCTTCAACGGATCCCCCTGGTTCTGAGAATATTTTTTCATGACATATTGTACTTTATGATTGTGGTAAAATTTCTTCGATATCACTTGTGTTTATTTGTGAAAAAACAGATATTTGGCGAAAATTTAGAAAATTTTGCAATTTTCAAAATTTGAATTTTTATGCCCTTAAATCGGAGAGATATGTCACACAAAAAAAGTTAATAAATAACATTTCCCACATGTCTACTTTACATCAGCACAATTTTGGAACCCAAATTTATTTTTATTAGGGAGCTATAAGGGTTAAAATTGACCAGCGATTTCTCATTTTTCCAACAAAATTTACAAAACCATTTTATTAGGGACCGCATCACATTTGAAGTCACTTTGAGGGGTCTTTATGACTGAAAATACCCAAAAGTGACACCATTCTTAAAACTGCACCCCTCAGTGAATCGGGTCATCATGACAACATCCGGGAAGCCGCGGCACACATTGCTGGACGCCGGCAGGAGAGGTGACTATCCCGATCACCTCCCCTTGCCCCCGCAATGCTGCGAACGACTTCGATCCCAGCATTGCGGGGGTTAATGTGCGGGACCTCTCCCAGCACATAGCACCGGGTGTCAGTTGTGACAATCAGTTGACACCCGGCGGCGATCACGCCCGCACAGCCTGTGTGCGGGCGCGATCGCAAAGATGTACTAATACGTATCAGGCTCTTAAGTCCCAGGGCGCAGATACGTATCAGTACGTCTTGGGCTTTAAAGAAGTTAAAATTATGTGAAAATGGGAAAAGTCACAAAACTTTGCAACTTTTCAAGAGCTTTATGCCAGTTTTCTGGCAAAAACACTGGTGAATCGGGTTCATAATCTCTAATCCTTTCAGCTCCCTTTAATTAGACTACTTTCAACAAACTAATTATAAGTATTGGGTCTGTTTTTTTTTTAATGCTTTTAAAATAATTGTAAATATTTTCAATCCCCTTTTGTTATAAGGATTTCCCAAAAATTAGCTAATCATAGGTTGTCCTGCATTCGTGACAGTGATTGACTGCGCGGTCACTTGGAAGTTTACATTGGCATCACTACAGGGCCGGTAAAGAAGGACTGTCAAGGACCCCCAGAGTGTGGTAAAATGCGCCAACTAATTCATAATTCATTTAATTCTCACACAATATACTAAGTTAGTGTAAGTCTACAAAAAAGCAACAAAACTTGGTGCTAAAAAAATTGAGCATAACTTTTTGAAAAATGAACCAGGTTATGCCAAATCTTACATATTTTGTGACTTTGTGATCAGTTATCAACAGAAATATTTTACTCAAATTACCAGATCGATGGATAAGAATTGGGACTTTTCCCTAAATCTCTCCAAAACATCGCCGCTTATAGAAGACCACCCTCATATCCAGATCAGATTTTCTGTGAGAGATGCCCAGATTCACAATATAGTATGCATACTGGCCATCTATGAGAAGTCCACCCCAATGGAAGTCCAGTTATTAAAGAGGATTTTACTGTTTATATAAGGGGCAGACAATGACAGTGAAGGGCCCTTAATCAGGACTTCTGATCTGGGCCCCCCACCCTCCATCAGGCACCACCTACATATACATTTCCATGTATATTTATATTAGGCACACATATAAAATTTGCACATGCTAATACTCTATACACATTTTAACGTATGCATATGTGGCACCCCAGGGGTCTGGTTTCCACAGTAACAGCAATGTTATGTCTGAGAGCAGGTGGGAGGTCTCTTGGTCAGGAATCCTATGCATGCCACACCTCCTGCCCAGTCCTGGGAGGGGAAGGACTTCCCCTATATAAACCTGGGGCTGAGGCAGGGTTAGAGAGTTCAAAGGGAGAGTTGAGCCAGGAGGGCGGACAGGGAGCTGTGGCTCCGGCTGGGCCCAGCTCCCGGGCCATGCCAGAAGTAGAGACAGAGAAGAGAAGCAGCATAGGAAGAAACAACAGGAGCTCTGTGGGAGCAGTGCTACAAGGAGTCAGGGGCTGGCAGCTGCAGAGCTCGCCCTGACTGAGAAGTTATCACCGGACCCGGAGTCCGAGGCTGTGGGGACTAACCCTTACCCAGCAGCAGAAACCGTCCGGCAGGGGATTTCAAGTCCTCTGGCCCAGAAACCCGAAGGCACGGTCACACGCGTGGGACCAGCACCGCCGTCGTGGAGCGGAAGGCACTAGAAGGCCCCGAGTCACCGGCCATACGGGTGAGCACCACACGGTACACTCAGGGACGTGGGCTACTTTTACCCGCCTCTAGCAAGGTAGCCAGAAGAGTACAGTTAGTTGGGAAGGCCTACAACTCCACCTGGCCAGGGGAGATCCCATCTGCTCAAGGACTGACCAGGCCCCGATCGCTAGCAAGTACTCCGGGAGGGTCTGTCTTTGTCACCAGTAAAGACCCTGAACTACACCGCATCGTCTCTGAGTGGTTCCTGCTACCCCCATCTTCCACGTCGGCTGCCCTGAGGCCATACCCCTCCCGTTGGGGGTTATACCATCCACGCTGCACCATCCTTCCACCGGCCTCAGCGGTCTGCCCTGCAGCTGCAGCTCCATAGCTGCATTCAACGGGTGGCGTAGTCATCCTACATCTACTGCTAATATACCGCCACTTAGTCTGACTCCCTGGGCACGGACCGGGTCACCGCCACGAGACTACTACCCCTATCAGATCCGGCTCCGGGTAGTCCCTGCGTGCGCAACGCTACGTCACATAGGCCCAGGGCGCGTCAACTTTTGGCGTAGTCGGCAGGATTTCGTGCCCGCAACCACCGGGTACTGCGTGCCTGAAAGAGAGACTTTTAAAACTTACCTGTGGTGAAGATTCCCGCCATCCGGCGCCATCTTCAGCCTTCTTCCCGCCATCCGTGAAGTTTTCCCGCCATCCGGCGCCATCTTCAGCCTTCTTCCCGCCATCTGTGGAGTTTTCCCGCCGTTGGACGCCATTTTGAGGACGCCGCGCGGGAAGAAGAGGGGCGTGGACTCCGAAAAGCCCGCGAGAACTGAAGCCCCGCCTCACGTCCGGACGTTGCGTAAGGTCCTGGAAGGAGCCCAGCAGACGCCGACGTCACAGGAGCGCGACGAGAGGTCCTCAACCCTGACGATCCACTGCGGAGCCGCGGCCTACGGAAGAGGATCATCGCAAGGTAGGCCACGGTCCACTAGGGGGGAGGAAGATGTCGGATACGGAGGAGAGCTTCACTGCCTCAACCCCCGCCAGCGCCACCGCTGCTGCAGTCATGCCTTTCACCATGCCCTATATCCCGGGAGCGGCCTGGCTACCCCAGTACTCAGGGGAGTCACATACCCTACATGACTTTAGAGAAAAGCTGGATAGCCTCTTCCAGGTGTACCCCCTCACAGAAGAGCAAAAAGTGAGCATCCTGGTGGCCCAATTAACCGGGGCAGCCCAAAGGGAGGTAAAGTCCTGGCCATCTGGGAGGAGGACTGTCGCAGAGATACTAACCCGGCTAACCGAGGAGGAGCTGCAGTACTACCAATACGAGGAAAGCCAAGAGGACCCGGACGGGTCTGAGGACTACCCTCAGGAGGGAGCACAAAGAAGACATAGCTGCTGAAGGGAAGTAGCGTGAATAAAGAGCTGTACATAGTTACCCGTTAGGGTACAAGGACTGCTGCTAATTAAAATATGGTCCCCGTTGGGATTAGTGAATTGTTCCCCGTGTGTCCCTATCCCTTACCAGGCTGAGGACTGTGAGCAGCCAATCCTTATCCCCACTGGCCGAGGACTGAGAGCGGCCATATCCTGTAAATAATTATGTGTTTCTAGTTATTTTTAGGAGTCCTTGGTGGATTTACCGGGAATCCTTGTACAGTTAGTGGAGCGTAACCCAGGATGGACTAAAGACTGTTAAGGACTCGGGGCAGGACAGACCCCTACCTGGTTACGTCTCCCTGTTTTGGTGAAATGGACACCTTTGTTTTCTTCAAAGACTGAACCCGGTTGCGGACACGCCGTGACCGTCTTTATGTGTTTCCTTATTGTAATGTTATTTTTTTTTTTATGCCTTGTTATGTTTACAAAAATATGTTTAGTCCCGGAGTACTAAATTTCACTAGGGGGGAATGTGGCACCCCAGGGGTCTGGTTTCCACAGTAACAGCAATGTTATGTCTGAGAGCAGGTGGGAGGTCTCTTGGTCAGGAATCCTATGCATGCCACACCTCCTGCCCAGTCCTGGGAGGGGAAGGACTTCCCCTATATAAACCTGGGGCTGAGGCAGGGTTAGAGAGTTCAAAGGGAGAGTTGAGCCAGGAGGGCGGACAGGGAGCTGTGGCTCCGGCTGGGCCCAGCTCCCGGGCCATGCCAGAAGTAGAGACAGAGAAGAGAAGCAGCATAGGAAGAAACAACAGGAGCTCTGTGGGAGCAGTGCTACAAGGAGTCAGGGGCTGGCAGCTGCAGAGCTCGCCCTGACTGAGAAGTTATCACCGGACCCGGAGTCCGAGGCTGTGGGGACTAACCCTTACCCAGCAGCAGAAACCGTCCGGCAGGGGATTTCAAGTCCTCTGGCCCAGAAACCCGAAGGCACGGTCACACGCGTGGGACCAGCACCGCCGTCGTGGAGCGGAAGGCACTAGAAGGCCCCGAGTCACCGGCCATACGTGTGAGCACCACACGGTACACTCAGGGACGTGGGCTACTTTTACCCGCCTCTAGCAAGGTAGCCAGAAGAGTACAGTTAGTTGGGAAGGCCTACAACTCCACCTGGCCAGGGGAGATCCCATCTGCTCAAGGACTGACCAGGCCCTGATCGCTAGCAAGTACTCCGGGAGGGTCTGTCTTTGTCACCAGTAAAGACCCTGAACTACACCGCATCGTCTCTGAGTGGTTCCTGCTACCCCCATCTTCCACGTCGGCTGCCCTGAGGCCATACCCCTCCCGTTGGGGGTTATACCATCCACGCTGCACCATCCTTCCACCGGCCTCAGCGGTCTGCCCTGCAGCGGCAGCTCCATAGCTGCATTCAACGGGTGGCGTAGTCATCCTACATCTACTGCTAATATACCGCCACTTAGTCTGACTCCCTGGGCACGGACCGGGTCACCGCCACGAGACTACTACCCCTATCAGATCCGGCTCCGGGTAGTCCCTGCGTGCGCAACGCTACGTCACATAGGCCCAGGGCGCGTCACATATACATAGTGCACACAAACATAAAATACGGACATACACATAAGATGCACATACACAGTATAGAGTCCCGGTAGTCCTCATAGTTTTAAGCATGGACCCTGGCAAATTGTAGACGGACTTTTATTGTTCATGGGCTTTAAGGGAGAGAGGCTTCCTTTGTGGAGGACACTCATGAATGCCATTCATTTGCAGTGTACACCGTGTCGTGTCATGGAAAACACTCACCCTAGTTTGGCTTTCTACTTCTTCAGCTAATAGCAATGAATTTGCCTGTCGATTTTCTTCTCATCAGAAGATGCTTTTGTTTAGATGTTAACTTCCATCTGACTGATAAGAAAAGCTTTGCTGATCTTCTTGTAGACTTCACATTTTTTGTAAAGAAATTATTTTCTTTCTCAGAAATGTCTTGTGACATTTCTCTTCTATGTGGTGCCACTTACCCTTCTCATCAGAGGACGCTTTTGTTTAGGTGTTAACTTCCATAGTCGGCCTGGACGTCTCTGTAAGATGGTTGCAGTTCCATCTTTGTTATAGTTTTGCATCACTTTTGCTACAGTATTCTGACTGATAAGTAAAGTTTTGCTGATCTTCTTGTAGACTTTACATTTATTGCAAAGAAATTATTTTCTTTCTCAGGTTTTGTGACATTTCCCTTCTATGTGGTGCCATTGCTGATAGCATGAAATGGGAAGGAGTTTTCTTTATTAAGTAACTTCCTTTTACAGACACCTGTCTGCTGGACATCTGTTTAATGAATAATTACACTTACCTGTGGTTCAGTTCTTGTTAATTAGAATTTTGTTGTCTAAACTTAGCTTTTCTCTTAAGACTGTTACTGGGATGTTCTCATTTTCGAAACATGATCTTGAATGAGTTTGTTAAGAAAATTACTTTTTTGGGGTCTGCAAAATACCAAATCTTGTTTGCATTCAATGGCTCAAATTTGCGAGAGTATTTTGTAGTATGGTATCCCATATAAAATGATGATTCTGAAAGGAAACTACAGGTTTGCTGACAAATCTATTTGGGTGTACTGATTTATGCTAAACACTGTATATATATATATATATATATATATATATATATATACAGTACAGACCAAAAGTTTGGACACACCTTCTCGGTTAAAGATTTTTCTGTATTTTCAAGACTATGAAAATTGTACATTCACACTGAAGGCATCAAAACTATGAATTAACACATGTGGAATAATATACTTAACAAAAAAGTATGAAACAACTGAAAATATGTCTTATATTCTAGGTTCTTCA
The DNA here is from genome assembly GCF_046119375.1 of Phyllobates terribilis. Classification (NCBI taxonomy): domain Eukaryota; kingdom Metazoa; phylum Chordata; class Amphibia; order Anura; family Dendrobatidae; genus Phyllobates; species Phyllobates terribilis. The sequence continues at coordinate 361,209 of NW_027363696.1, forward strand.
AAGTAGCCACCTTTTGCTTTGATGACTGCTTTGCACACTCTTGGCATTCTCTTGATGAGCTTCAAGAGGTAGTCACCGAAAAAGGTTTTCACTTCACAGGTGTGCCCTGTCAGGTTTAATAAGTGGGATTTCTTGCCTTATAAATGGGGTTGGGACCATCAGTTGTGTTGTGCAGAAGTCTGGTCGATACTCTGCTGATAGTCCTACTGAATAGACTGTTAGAATTTGTATTATTGCAAGCAAAAAGCAGCTAAGTAAAGAAAAACGAGTGGCCATCATTACTTTAAGGAATGAAGGTCAGTCAGTGCGAAAAATTGGGAAAACTTTGAAAGTGTCCCCAAGTGCAGTTGCAAAAACCATCAATCGCTACAAAGAAACTGGCTCACATGAGGACCACCCCACGAAAGGAAGACCAAGAGTCAGCTCTGCTTCTGAGGATAAGTTTATCCGAGTCACCAACCTCAGAAATCGCAGGTTAACAGCAGCTCAGATTAGAGGCCGGGTCAATGCCACACAGAGTTCTAGCAGCAGACACATCTCTTCAACAACTGTTAAGAGGAGACTTTGTGCAGCAGGCCTTCATGGTAAAATAGCTGCTAGGAAACCACTGCTAAGGACAGGCAACAAGCAGAAGACACTTGTTTGGGTTAAAGAACACAAGGAATGGACATTAGACCAGTGGAAATCTGTGCTTTGGTCTGATGAGTTCAAATTTGAGATCTTTGGTTTCAACCACCGTGACTTTGTGCGATGCAGAAAAGGTGAACGGATGGCTCTACATGCCTGGTTCCCACCATGAAGCATGGAGGAGGAGGTGTGATGGTGTGGGGGTGCTTTGCTGGAGACACTGTTGGGGATTTATTCAAAATTGAAGGCATACTGAACCAGCATGGCTACCACAGCATCTTGCAGCGGCATGCTATTTCATCCGGTTTGCGTTTAGTTGGACCATCATTTGTTTTTCAACAGGACAATGACCCCAAACACACCTCCAGGCTGTGTAAGGGCTATTTGACCAAGGAGGAGAGTGATGGGGTGCTACGCTGGATGACCTGGCCTCCACAGTCACCAGACCTGAACCCAATCGAGATGGTTTGGGGTGAGCTGGACCACAGAGTGAAGGCAAAAGGGCCAACAAGTGCTAAGCATCTCTGGGAACTCCTTCAAGATTGTTGGAAGACCATTTCCGGTGACTACCTCTTGAAGCTCATCAAGAGAATGTCAAGAGTGTGCAAAGCAGTCATCAAAGCAAAAGGTGGCTACTTTGAAGAACCTAGAATATAAGACATATTTTCAGTTGTTTCACACTTTTTTGTTAAGTATATAATTCCACATGTGTTAATTCATAGTTTTGATGCCTTCAGTGTGAATGTACAATTTTCATAGTCATGAAAATACAGAAAAATCTTTAAATTAGAAGGTGTGTCCAAACTTTTGGTCTGTACTGTATATATATATATATATATATATATATATATATAACCTTATAAGTTTGGTATCACAGTAATCGTACTACTGACTCTGAATCATTTTGTCAGTTTGTTTTTACAACACAATACACACTGTAAAATGAAGGAACCCAAACCTCGCATTTTTTCTCATTTTTCAACACATTATATGATAAAATGAATGGTGTTGTTCAAAACTACAACACTAAGCGTCAGCACACTGTGATTTGCTGATCTGTAAGATGCGTTCTTTGTGCTGTGAAAATACACAGCTGTGATATCTCACCAAATATTCATAGTGGGAACTTAAAATTATGTTTTTCTGCCATGATTAAGGATGGTTTGGATGTATGAAACATGTTGACCTTTTATTTCTATCTTTGTGGAATTAAGGCTGCATGAACCAGTCACCAACCATTATCTGTATATGTACAAATATTAAGTGCTACTGAGTGCTGTAGGAAAAACTTAGAATAGTGAGGTGATTTGACAGTCCTGCCACAAATAATCTGTTTCTACTGCACACTTAAAATCTCTGATAGTGGGAATGAACCTGATTGCCTGCAGTAGTGCACTCCTGAGAGCTGGTGCAGCAGAGAAAATGTCTTGGACATGAGAGTGGGAGGTCCTGATTATGGAGGATGTTAATCTTAGCTCATTGGAGTGTAGATATGGTAGAGATGCAGGACTGTGCAGCAGTGTGGAGAGGTTTGTGGATGAGTGTAATGACTGGTACAGGGTGGATGCACCAGTGTAATTGCTGGACAGAAATATGAGACTGACTGCTGCATTAAGGATAATGAGAAATACATTTAGTGGGAAGAAGAGCAATTAGTGAGTTACAAGTATTTGTGAATTCAAGACAAAAAGGAATCAGAGCAACAGTAACAGATTTTACTTTTTTTTAATTAATAATGGGATGAATAAAATCGTGAACATTGTCAATAGAATAAATCAAAGTCAGGAAGATAGCCGAGGTCAGATACCAGGTGATCAGTAAATGACAAGTCAGACGAGCAGTATGAATACCGCGGAGCCCGATGACAGAGGCGTTACTGAAACTTGTCCAGGTTGACCAGTCAGAAGGCCACAGGTAGATGGTGAAGGTCCTTCTATACAGCTCCAGCAGTGATGATGGATCTGCTGGACTTCAGGGCGCTGGATGCTTAGGTGTCCCGTCTTTTAGATGGTTTTAGGGCAACAGTGACAGCATGCAAATGCGCGAGCAGCCCTGGATAATCCACGCCGGCAGGATGATAAGATCCGGCGGAAGATGGAACCTATGACAAGAGAAATAAATATAATGTAAGTGATGGGACTCCATATTACATGATAATGCTGTGCAGTCACTGTGGCCGGACGGCAGAGGAATATTATCATACAGAGGTCAGGGGTCATTGTCAGCAATCATACATGTGACAATCCCATCACTGACAGATGACATCTACTCCACATGAATTATTCTCACTGACATCACACAACATGGAGTTGATTCTCACACTTACCTCGTCTCTTTTTCCCATTTTTTCCATTTTCTGAGTTTTGTTGCTCCATACTCAGATTTATTGCCGATTTTCTTTCTTCATGAGATGGAAATTCTGATGAAAAATTAAAAAAAAAATCAGTAACAATATCTTCTTATAGGATCTGCTTTGTCATAATATGGATAACATAAGAGACCTATAGTATTGTATAAAAACCATGTGGGAATATTTGAGCCTTGAAGTCAACATTCACATTGCTGGTGCTGTAGACATGTACATACCTGGCAATGGGGACGAGGGTGGCAAGATGGTAACAGCATCGTCTGTATTACATACAGGAACAGATACTTTCTGCCTGTTTGAAGAAGAAAAACATGTAAATCTCAAGTAAACTCCATATAAAAGGGGTTGTCTCACTAGAAGAACACCGACTATAAGGCCTAGTAGGACATATGACTGTCATAGTGGGGAAGGTCTTCTGCTCAAGACTACCTTTTATAGAGAGCTGAGAGGAAAACAACTACCAAGAATGGCCGGCATTTCATACTACATCTCTCCTACAGTGAGGGCAGCACTAAAAGTGCATGACCGGCCACAATTATGGGCTGTTATCTCCAACAATTCCGAAAGCTGAAAGCACAATGACCCATAACCATGGGGCGGTGGATGCTGCATTTGATATTATGGTATTTATGTCCTATATTTGGTGTTGTGCACATATATCAGCCTGGAGCTCCCAGTAATGACCCCATAATCTACTCACATTTCTGAGATGTTTGTGTTGGATTCTGGTGTACACTCTGGAGGGGCCTTGGGATCCTCGTTGTTCACCATCCCGTTAGTGGTGGTAGAGTGCTAAATGTGGATAACAATAAGTTATTAAATATACATACTTTTTAATTTTATAGATCCTTTTTTTGTACATATTTTGGATTTATCGATCACATACTTACTTTAGAAAGCCTCTCAGAAGATGATGATGCAAATATTCGGAAGATAAAGTTCTCATCGTCCTCACTTGTGCCCTCCTTATCCTCTGAGATCAGATGGTTGTTTTCATCAGAGTGATCTACAAGACATAGGTAATGAAGGATTGTTAGAGGGTGTCAGTATAACACAGTCGCTATATCTCACTAGGTTAATAGATGATGCAACGTAATATACAGAATACATGAAAAAAAACTCCTGTACAAAATTAGGGAAATAGGGATACAGTACGAACCCATGGTCAACATAGCTGAGATCCATGAAACATGGATAACATAGTAGACCAGAAAAACCATGTGGAAATATTTGAGCCTTGAAGTCAACATTCACATTGTTGGTGCTGTAGACATGTACATACCTGGCAATGGGGACGAGGGTGGCAAGATGGTAACAGCATCGTCTGTATTACATACAGGAACAGATTCTTTCTGCCTGTTTGAAGAAGAAAAACATGTAAATCGTAAGTAAACACAGTATAAAATGGGTTGTCTCACTATAAGAACACTGACTATAAGGCCTAATAGGACATATGACTGTCATAGTGGGGAAGGTTTTCTGCTCAAAACTACCTTCCATGGATCAGAACACAACTACCAAGAATGTCTGGCAAGTAATACTACAGCTCTCCTACAGAGTAGGCAGTGCTAAAAATGCATGACCTGCCACAATTATGGGCTGTTATCTTCTGCATTTTCTGAAGCCAAAAGTACAATGACCGTTAACCATGAAGCGGTGAATGCTGCATTTGATATTCTGATATTTATGTCCTATATTGGGTGTTGTGTACATAGATCAGCCTGGAACTCCCAGTAATGAAGTAATGACCCTTTATAATCTACTCACATTTCTGAGATGTTTGTGTTGGTTTCTGGTGTATACTCTGGAGGAGCATTGGGATCCTCATTGTTCACCATCCTGGTAGCGATGATACAGAGCTAAATACGGATAAAAATAAGATATAAAATATTTTTTTTATGTACTTTTAGAGTTGTTTTACATTTCTTTTACATATTTTGGATTTATTAATCACATACTTACTTTACAAAGCTTTTCAGAAGATGACGTAAAATTTTGGAAGTCAAGGCTCTCATTGTTCTCACTTGTGCCTTCCTCATCCTTTGAGACCAGATGTTTGTTTATATCAGAATGATCTACAAGAAATAGGTAATGAAGTATTATTAGAGGTTGTCAGTATAACACAGTCACTATTTATCACTAATATTAATGGGAACAGATGATCACATATTAGGGAAGATGAGACAAACAGTCGCTTAGTCTAGATGACGTCTCCTTCTACTTACTGATAAATAAGCTGGTGTCTGCATCTGAAACAAGCTGAGGAACATACTCCAGCTCCTGGCTCAGAATGTTGTCAAAGTCCAAGTCACTCAGGAATGGATGAACCTTGATCTCAAATGCTCCTCCTAGAAAAAGAAAAACAAAAGTGATGCGGACATAGTCAGGGATGGCTCCATATCTGAACAGTTTATCGTAATCTAAACTAATGACAAAACTGAGCCGACATGAAGGAAATAAACTGAAAGTCTTAGTGTGGAGAACTAGAAATACAGTAGATGAGCTGATAGAGAAATGCTGATCTTCATGGACATGAGCGATATGTCCTTGGTCTAATAAGGGAATATTAATACTAGTATATCTGTTACCTGTCCCAAGTCTACGCACAGGATTTCTTCTGAGCAGCTCAGTGATGAGATTCTGAGCATCCAGGGGTGGAGCGCGATCACAATTCCAAATTAGTTCTCCTGTTACATAGAAAATTACAGAAAATAAAACCTCTTTACTGGACTGTAACATAAAGCAAAGGAAATAACTAAACAAATGTAACCAATCAACGCAATGATCGGATTATTCTACTCACCAATGACAACCCTTTTATAAAGCTCAGTGAGGGAATCAGCATCAAATGGTACACATCCCAGCAGGAATTTATACAGGATGATCCCCAATGACCACCAGTCAACAGGTCTTCCATAGCCTTCTTTCAGGATGATCTCTGGGGCTATGTAACATGGGGTGCCACAGAACTGGAAACCAACAGAACATAGAGATGAGAATCGATGAAACAATTATTATGACAAGATATCATCGTTAAAACACAATGCAGAAGATAAAATATTAGTGGAAAAGTTCTCTAGAAAGGAAGAACGTAGAGAAGAGACAATAGTGTGATGAGATTTGCAAATAACAAGCTAAGTTCTTGTAGGTGATGCTGACCTCACGGTCCTGGAACTCTCTGGAGATGTCCACTGCTAATTCCTTGTAGGTGTTGGTTTTCGGTATCATTAGACCAAGTTTTGAAATCCCAAAATCGGTAACTTTAATATGTCCAGTAGATGTAATCAGGAGGCTGCAAAAGAGAAGATGGTTTTAGCCTCACAGACTGAATGATAATAAATGACAACTTTCCCCACTTTATTATACTACGGGGGCACTTACTTTTCCGGCTTCAGGTCTCTGTGCACCACACCGTAACTATGCAGGTATTCCACGGCAAGTACCGCCTCTGCAAAGTACAAGCGGGCCATGGGGACAGAGAAAGGACCCCTGGTGCTTAGAAGGGTCCCACAGTCTCCACCTATAGAAGAAAGGAAATATGACCAGTGAGGGGTTTATACAGAAGATAACCATGATATACCACGAGCAGATAACCATGATGTATAATGAGCAGTGAGCGGAAACATCCTGGGGAGATCACACAGATAATGGCGTACATAGAAATCACAAGACCCCATATCAAAAGTTGTAATTGCCCCCCACCCTAAAAAATAAAAAAGAAATATATTTATATCCCTGTTGAAGCAGCTTGGTGTTCTCACCAGCAATACAACTTTTATGGCCATTTTAGAGTATGATGCTCCCAAAAATGCCCACACCCACACTCAATGAGTATGGTATCCCCACAGTGAATCCTCCTAAGGAGGCCACCACTTAGAAGGAGGCCAGCCACAACCCCCTACTCGGTGTGATGGCACCCACAGCAACCCTCCCACTCAGGATAATGGTTCCCACAGTCCCTCACACAATATAATGGTCCGCATAACTCCCCACTCAGTATGATGTCCCCACACAGAATGGGGCCCTCCATACAGAGTGAGGACCCCCACAGCACCCCACTTAATATGATGACCTCCACTCAGCATTCACAGTCCCCCCATATCTAGTCATACGGCCCCCTTTCAGTATTTTGGCCCCTACTAGCCACCTACTCAGTATTTTTGCCCCCACCAGCCCCACCTCCTTGAAGAAGCAAATACCGCTGAAATTGTGATGACAGGTGGAGGGATGCTGCCCACTGCTGAGCGTCGACAGACCCCCTCCGACTGATGAGCCCCATAGCGCCCCTGCACCAAGATCAATGAATTTACGAGCATCTTGGTAATAGATAACCTATAGTAAATGCTCTGTGGGGATGTAACCAACAATGTCCTAATGATATGAGCAGTGATAAGATGAAAGCAGACATGGGCTGAATATAATACAATAGATGTGTCTTACCTCCTACATACTCCATGACCATACACAGGTGAGATCTAGTTGGAAAGGAGCAGAGCATGGAGACCACAAAGGGACAATCAGCAAATGTTAAGATGTCCCTCTCCAGAAAGGCCCATTCCAATCTCTGTGCAGTATTTAGGTTCCGCTTAGCCATTTTCTTCATAGCAAAGGTCTGGTGTGAGTCTTTATGATGCACTAAGTAGACGGCCCTGGAGAGAAGGAGAATCCATCGGTTATAATAAATCCTTATTAATAATCCATATATAGAAATCATTATATGTTTAATACTGGTATCCTGGTAACATTTCTCCTTGCGGAGAGTGACATGTTAAGCTTGTCAAGGTGAGGAGACTTTTAAGCCTCAATGATCCTCTGGGAAATATGCAAATTGTCTCTTCAGAGAGGAAGAGAACTAAAACTCTAGTGCCACCTATAGGAAGTAGTAATCCTAAAAGTCAATATCGACCCTTTAACGAGCCTTATCACATGACATGGAATAATAGCCATAACCAAAATCTCAATTTTCGGACACTATGTTTTGGGGTACAAGCACTCATCAGTGCAAAGTGTGAGATATGGTTTGGCTGGGTAAGAGGCATCTGACCGGGATCCAAGCGGTAACGTTTCTCCTTGCGGAAAAAGCCATGTTAAGCATGTCAAGGTGAGGAGACTTTTAAGCTGCAATGCTCTTCTGGGAAATATGCAAATTGTCTCTTTTCAGAGAGGAAGAGAACTAGCACCCTAGTGCCACCTATGGGAAGTAGCAATCCTATTTCCCAGAGGAGCATTGTGGCTTAAAAGTCTCCTCATGTCCGCAAGGAGAAATGTCAACCCCTTGGATACCGGTCAGACACCTCTCACCCAGTCAAACCATATCTCACACTTTGCACTGAAGAGGGGCAGTACCCCAGAACACAGTTCCTGCAAATTGAGATTTTGGTTTTGGCTATTATCCTAAGTCATGTGACAAGGCTTGTTAAAGGGTCGATATTGACTTTTAGGATTGCTACTTCCTATAGGTGGAGTTCTAGTTTGCTTCCTCTCAGAAGAGACAATTTGCATATGTTTAATACTAGAAGTCTGGCCGACACTATAAATCCACATCTAGAAATACATAAAATAGCACTACATAGATCACCTATTGGAGGTCTCCACAATGCCACTTCTGCCGGAGCCATCACCCAGGTCACATTATAGATACGAGAATCTACTGAAATTCTCTTTGGGCAGATTCGCTATAACTGACCAAATACAATTTAGTGCAAATAAAATTGGTCCAAAATGAATGTGCTCCAGGGCTCTCTTCTGCTGCTGAGGCCAGTGATTGGGCCCACATGGTCATGGTGGAGGGTGTAGATGTCATTGACGTCAATATGGTGTCACCCTTCATGTGACCATGTGTAGCCAACTTCTCTGATCAGCTTCATAATGGAGCCCCCCCATCAAAACAAAGATCAGAGTGGAGAGCAGAAAAGCTCAGGTGGAGGAGGCAGCATAAGAACAGATGAGGGTCTAGCACAGGCGAATGTAATAATATTATATTATTATATATTATATTATATGTAATTATATTATTTAAATCACTTTCCTTGCAGTTTGATTTGCTACAGATCACATAATTTCCCTATGATAACACTGAATGGCAGAGTGCAGGGGCAGAAGCATTGTCATAGGGAACCCTGAGAAATGTGGATTATGGCAACAGAAATCTCACCCAAAATTTCCACTGCTGATGAGTTTGGAAGTTTCATAGTCGGTCATATGCGGCTTTCTCGCCGGAACCAATGAATCCATCACGCTCTATAAAAGAATAAGAAATAATACTGATTTATTGAAGATGCAGGAAAAAAGTTACAGATGCAAAAACTTCTCCCCCCATATTATGTCCCAGATGATTTACACTGATATGATGTTGGGAGGATACAAACCGGACGCTGGGCAGACCTGGCGCTAGCACCCAGCACACCCAGGCAAGTGCCGGGGCCCTGAGTAGGCGGGCCTTGCTCCCCCCCCCTCAATGCTTGCCCAGGACCACGGCCGGCACAATACTTACCTCTCCACAGCTGGTGAGCAGTGAGGTGAGCATTTGATTTTTTTTTTATGTATGGAGGTATGGGGCATTATATGGGGGGAGAAGTGACATCCTGCATGGGGCATTATATGGGGGGGAGGTAGGGACATCCTGCGTGGGGTATTATATGGGGGGGAGAAGTGACATCCTGCATGGGGCATTATATGGGGGGGAGTGACATCCTGCATGGGGCATTATATGGGGTGAGAGGTGACATCCTACATGAGGCATTATATGGGGGGGACATCCTGCATGGGGCATTATATAGGGGGGTGACATCCTGCATGGGGTATTATATGAGGGGGAGAAGTGACATCCTGCATGGGTCATTATATGGGGGGGGGAGTGACATCCAGCATAGGGCTTTATATGGGGTGAGAGGTGACATTCTGCATGGGGCATTATATGGGGGGTGACATCCTGCATGGGGCATTATATGGGGGGAGTGACATCCTGCATGGGGTATTATATGGGGGGAGAAGTGACATCCTGCATGGGGCATTATATGGGGTGAGAGGTGACATCCTGCATGGGCCAATATATGGGGTGAGAGGTGACATCCTACATGGGGCATTATATGGGGGGGTGACATCCTGCATGGGGCATTATATGGGGGGTGACATCCTGTATGGGTCATTATGTTGGGTGGGACATCCTGCATGGAGCATTATGTGGGGGGGACATCCTGCATGGGAAATTATATGGGGGGTGACATCCTGCATGGGGCATTATGTGGGGGGGATATCCTGCATGGGGCATTATGTGTGGGGGACATCCTGCATGGGGCATTATGTGGGGTGGGACATCCTGCATGGGGCATTATGTGGAGGGGACATCCTGCATGGGGAATTATATGGGGGGTGACATCCTGCATGGGCCATTATGTGGGGGGGCACAGCCTGCATGGGGCATTATGTGGGGGGCACAGCCTGCATGGGGCATTATGTGGGAGGGACATTCTGCATGGGGAATTATATGGGGGGTGACATCCTGCATGGGCCATTATGTGGGAGGGGGACATCCTGCAAGGGGCATTATGTGGGGGGGGCACAGCCTGCATGGGGCATTATGTGGGGGGTCAAAGCCTGCATGGGGCATTATGTGAGTGTCACAGCCTGCATGGAGCATTATGTGGGGGGTCAAAGCCTGCATGGGGCATTATGTGGGGGGCACAGCCTGCATGGGGCATTATGTGTGGGGTCACAGCCTGCATGGGGCATTATATGGGGGCACAGCCTGCGTGGAGCATTTTATGGGGTCCATTATTCTATATGGAGCAATATATGGAGCTCATAATACGGTATAGAGGACTATGTGGTGCCATTATACTGTGTGGAGGACATTACTGTCCGGTCTGCACTGTGAGCTGTGAGGATTCGCCGCTTTCTGAGTTATTGTGGAATTTACAATAGATATCGCTCATGTAATGTAAGAAGTGAAATCTTCGGCCTTGTACTATATATATATATATATATATATATATATACATATATGTATATATATTTATCTGCGGTATCTGTGCATCATGAATCGTGGTATGTGTTAAAGGGGCCACTGAGACTCTTTCGCCCAGGGCCCACGAAATCCTGGAGCCGCCCTGCAACGGTCATCATACATTACTATAACATTCTGGATAATGTGGGAGATCACACAGAGGAGGACTTACAGGTAATCTGTCACCAGGTGTTTGCTATGTATTCTGAAAGCACCATGATGTAGGGGCAGAGACCCTGATTCCAGTGATGTGTTACTTACTAGGCTGTGTGTGGCTGTTTCAATAAAATCAGTAGATTATCACTAGAAGACTATCTGTCTAGCCAGGTAGTCCTATTGCTCTGTACCCCTGCCTCCACCACTGATTAGCAGCTTTCTGCCTATGCACAGTGTACACAGAAAGCTGCCAATCAATGGTGTGGGCGGGGTTATACAAGACTCAGCATTCAGAGCTCTGCAGCAGAAAAAAATAGTGATTTTATCACAACTGCTCCACCGAGTAAAGTAATCAACACATGGAATCAGGGTCTCTGTCCCTGCATCATGCTTCTCTCAGACCAAATAGCATAAACCTGGTGACAGATTCCCTGTAATTCACATGTAATTAACACCATAGGGTCATCTACACTTAGAATAGAGACGTACCATGGTTGTATGGGGGATAATACTGGACGAGTCATTCACACCCCATGATCTGATGACACACACGCATCCCCCTCTATGATACTTACGGATTCTTGGATCTCCGGGATCTCAGTAATTCTATTGTTAGGATTCAACAGCTCAGTTGTTTCTAAAATAATGATGAAGAAATGAAATGTATTAGAGGATATTATTCCTACATAGATAATACAGCAATAAAACGGAGAAATGACAAGATGTCTGTAAATGGGATTAATACTCGTTATATGGGGATTCTAAATATGAGAATATACGGGGAATCCATAGATAAATGTAATGTAAATGATGGAGGAACCCCTTCATAAATAACAAAAGACTGACCATCACTTCCGAAAAGAAAATGGGTGTGAACAGGTGCATACTAAGAGTAGCCATCCAAATACATAACTAACAAAGTTGCACTCTGTAACGCTATAGCATGTAAACATGAAATAAATGAAATTTGAATTGCATTACTGCTGTATAAAATAGGATAAAAGGAAGATACTTAGCGCATAATTTGGCCAATTCATGCATGGCCAGCAGCCACGGCAAGGCGACCTTCTTTTTCTGGGTGCATGCCAAGTAGCCACGGCAAGGTGACCTTATTTTTTGCTGGGTGCACGCCCAGCAGTCACGGCAAGACGACCTTCTTTTGCTGGGTGCATGCCCAGGAGTCACGACAAGGCGACCTTCTTTTGCTGGGTGCATGCCCAGCAGTCACGACAAGGCGACCTTGTTTTGCTGGGTGCATGCCTAGCAGCCACGGCAAGGCGACCTTCTTTTGCTCGATGCATGCCCAGCAGTCACGGCAAGGCGACCTTTTTTGCTGGGAACCTATCTCCACCCATCAGCCCGGGGTGGTTTTAATTACAACAGGATCCTACCTACCCATATAAATGTAGGCTTCAGCCTAGGAGAGGATTCACATTAGGAGAGGATTCCAACAAAAAGATCGCCTTGTCATTGGCTGCTGGGCATTCATGAATTGGCCAAATTATGTGCTCAGTATCTTAGTTTTTTCCCATTTTCTAGAGCAGTAATGCAATTTAAATTTAATTTATTTCATGTTACTTGCTATAGCACTGCAGAATGGACCCTCCAGCACATGAATGAGGAAGCCCCCACCCACGCTGCACATACGAGTGATGGTAAGAGAGCTGAAACATAGGAGAGATTTGCAAATTAGCCTGGAAGTGCACTGGGGGCGTGTCACTGCACTTGGATTTCTTCTTTCACGCCCCCAGTGCACTTCCATTCTAATTTGAATATGGTGTCTACTTTACATTTCTCCTGACTGGCACATTGGATTTCTACAAACAATTATTATTAGGGGACAATGGCCTATACCGTCACACCACTACTTCTATATGTAACAATGTGCTGCCAGGTTCCCATTACACAGAGTAGAGAGTAAATCTAACATTATCCTCCGTCCTCTGTAATATCTGGACATTCCTTGTAGAAGGTCGGGTGATCGCTCACCTGTAATCAGATCGCTGTTCAGCTCCGGCTGACTCCTATTAGGGTCAGGGATTTTCGGGGTCACATTTTGCCCATATTTGGCGTCGCCTCCTGTTGTTTCCTGATAGATATAATATATATAATTACTATGTGGAAGATTTCACTAAATCACCAAATACATAAATCATGAAGGACTAAACCAACATTTACAGATGCACCAATTGTAACGATACAAATCCCGCGCCATCTTCAGACCTTTTCTCAGAAAGTCTCCTCAGATACGGTGGATTAAGATACGTCTATTAATATTGATCCTTACCGGGCGTTCCAATGAGCGTTCTAGTATAGACAGGACTTTTTCGGCCAGTTCTTTAAAGACAGCCAAATCTTCAGTCTGAGATCTTTCTTCAGCCTATAAAGAAGGAAAAATGGAAAGGAGAATTTTGAGATGAGAGCGATCAGAATGGAGGCGGAAATTGTATCTGACATGGGTTCTCTGTCTGCAGATACAATGACTACATACTGTATTTGGGGACTCGTTGTGTTTTACCGTATTTTTTGGACTATAAGATGCCTTTTTTTCCAAAATTTTTGACCTCCCTTCTAACACTCTCGCACCCCTCCAATCTATCCTAAACTCTGCTGTCTGACTAATCCACCTGTCCCCCCGCTATTCCCTGGCTTTTCCCCTCGCTCCGCCAATCCCTTCACTGGCTCCACATTACCCAGAGACTCCAGTTCAAGACCCTAACCTTGGCATGCAAAGCCACCCACAACCTGTCTCCTCCATATATCTGTGACCTAGTCTCCCGGTACTTACCTGCACGCAACCTCCGATCCTCACAAGATCTTCTTCTCTACTCCCCTCTTATCTCCTCTTCCCACAATCGCATACAAGATTTCTCCCGTGCATCCCCCCTACTCTGGAGCTCTCCACCCCAGCATATCAGACAGATTATTAATAATAATAATTGTCTGAATGTAGCTTACCATGGGGGTGGCTGTGGTGGAGTGAGGTCACAGGAGGTGGGGTCACTGCTGCAGGAAGCCGGCAGTAGAAATGGGGCGCTCCTGCGGGCCAGCGGGGTGTCCAGGACGTGCGAGGCTGCGGGCCCTGGGCTTCAAGGAAATGTTAGCGGTGATTTAGGAGGGGAGTCCCCGCTCTGCCCATTGATTTTCTGGCGGTGGGCTTCAGGCAAATGGCCGCTGGAGGCAGTGCATGTGCAGATTTAGATCTCGGCTCAATGACGAGCTGAGATCTCAATTTGTGTATTGGCCATCTCCAGCAGCCTACTTCTTGAAGCCCACTGCAGAGAAATCAATAAGCAGAGCAGGGCCTCCCCTCCTGAATTACCGCTAACATTTCCTTGAAGCCCAGGGCCCGCAGCCTCGTACCTTCTGGACACCCCGCTCCTCCCAGCTTGGGGCCCACAGCAGCGCCCCACTCCTACTGCCGACTTCCTGCAGCAGCGACTCTGCCTCCTGTGACCTCGCTCCACTGCCACCACCCCCCTCAGTAAGAAACCGAAAATTCGGACTATAAGACAGGACTATAAGACAGACCCCCATTTTATTATAATAAATGTTTTTCCTATTTACCTCCCAAAAATTTTTGGTGCGTCTTATGGTCTGCAAAATACGATATATTAGAAGAAAAAGCTTCTATCCCTCCATTATTATCTATTAATATTGAGATGTTCTGTGCAGAGTGTCCGCCACTTACCTGGTGTAGTAATGTCCTGATGTTCTGAAGTAAATCCGTCAGATAGTCTGACGTTAGACGACGTTGTCGGTGTTTGGTCAGGCAATCCTTTACTAGCTCCATCACCAGCCGGTGAGTGAAGCTGAGGACGCCATCGGGTGGTAGAAGCACACTGTTAGGACGATTGATCATAAGGATCATCAATAGTGCTTTTACCTGAGAAATGTCCAAAACAATTCCAGCCATAGTGAAAAACTGCAAGTGCTATCAGTCACTATAGAGCCAAGAAAGGCACGGGTGAGCCTATGTGCATTGCATATATAGCGACTGTGAGCAGTGATGTCACCATCACCTGTGATGTCATCACGGAATCTTGTGATAGAATCTTCACGGAGCAGCTCTGCGCAAATAGAATGCGGCCTGGTAATATATAAAGTGAAAACACCATACAATTAACTACCCATGTTATCATGGCCGTTCTATTTTATATCCAATTAGAACACAACCAGGATAAAGGTGTGTTCACAAGTTGGATTTTGGCAGCATTTTTTTTCTACCTCAAAAATCAAAGGAGGCAGGAAAAACGCTGCTTAAAATTCAGGTGTTTTTACTTGTGTTTTTTTTTCCATTCATTTGAATGGGTGAAAAATGCTGCAAAACCTCTGAAAGACTTGACAAGCTGCAGATTTAAAAAAAATGCAAAAAAACAGCATGTAAATGAGATTTCAGAAATGTCATTCACTAAGATGGTGCTGTAAAACACAGCATTTTTGCTGCAGAAGAAAAAACAGTGAATACATCCTAAAGATATCCTCAGTCATATTATGGGAAATATTGTATATTTCGCATTTATTATCTCACGTGTCTTTCTTCACCATAGAACTTTTAAGGCTGTGTGCCCACTATGCGTTTCTTAGGCGTTTCTGCAGCGTAACTTCCGCCGCGGAAACACTTAAAAAACGCTTGGTGATAGGTCTGCAATGGTTCCCAATGATAATCCGCATGTGCTGTGCACATGCTGCAGAGATTTCCGCTGCGGATTATCATTGCGGAAAAATCCGCAGCACGTCCTTTAATTTTGCAGAGTCGCTGCGATTTAGCCGCCATTGACTTGCATTGGAACGCATAACATCCGAATGACTAAAAATACACATGTGGATACTATACGACTCAATGCATGGATGGTACCCGGGTCAGGAGATGAAGAGACTCTCCTCCAGACCCGGGTACCATAGTACCTGTAGTTAAAATAGAATTAAAATAAAAAATAAACATATACTTACCTTCTGATGGCCCCTGTCTGCTCCCGGCGGTGATGCTGGCTCTTCGGCTGCTCGCGGTGGTAAAATGACCTTCCATGATGCCATTTAGTCATGTGACAGGTCACGCGACCGCTGACATCGGCGGTCGCGTGACCTGTCACATGACTAAATGACGTCATGGAAGGTCCTTTTACAGCACCGTGATCCGCCGAAGACACCGGACGCACCAGAGAAGAAGATCGAGGACCATCGGAAGATGAGTATAATGGTTTTTTTTTATTTTTCACCATTATTATTCTTTTTTTTTATTATTGATGCTGCATTTGCAGCATTGTAACTTGGTCACACTATATAAATCCATGCCGGTTGCATGGAATTATATAGTGTGACCAAGTTGTCAAGCACTTTTCCAAGTGATGCTAAAATCACTTGGCAAAGCGCTTGACAATCCAGGGAGATGCAGAAACGCTTAGGAAAAATCCGCAGCATTTCTGCATCGTGGTCATATATCCTAACTCATTGGCGAACTGTTATACAAGGCTATATTCACACTAGACGTTTTTTTAGCGGGCTTTTTTATGCAAATTTTCAGCTGTGTTTTACAGTACCAACAAAGTCTATGAGATTTCCGAAATCTCATGCACAAAGCTTGCTTATTTGTCCTCAGTATTTTGTGCTTTCCATGGCTTTTTGCAATAGAGTATGTCACTTGTTTCAGCGTTTTTCACCCATTAAAAAAAAGGGTGGTGGAAAAAAATGCTGAAAAAAAGCCTAGTGTGAACATTTTGCTGCGTTTTTAGTGAAAAAAGCAAGTATGTGACACACATTTATTCTTGTGATTTTCCCAAGTTTAAACCATCTTGTCTTGGTCACCTGAGATAGCAGCTTGGATTATTACAGTTTAATTAAATTAGTGATGCCTACAAAGTAAACATTGGTTGAGCTAGGTGTGAGATTGAACAACACGTGTGGCCCAGGGAGGTGTGAAAATGAACAATGCCTGAGCAACTCAATGGCAAACCATAATGTGAAAGTAAATAGTGTCCTACAAATTCAATGCACTGCCAGGGTCTTAGATAAACCATTCCAGACCAATTCACCCCCCACCCGCCCCCTGTTACATTTGTAATGTGTACTTTTTCATGAACATATGTCTTGCAATGGTGACCTGTTTTCATGTGTCTATGGTGGAAGTGACGCGCCCCTGGGCCTGTGTCGCGCTGCGTTGCGCACGCGGGAGCTTACCCGGAGCCGGATCTCTTGAGGGTTGTAGTCTCGTGGCGGTGACCCGGTCCGTGCCCAGGGAGTCAAACTGAGCGGCGATGTATCAGCGGTAGATGTTGTACGACTACGCCACCCGTTGAGTGCAGCTATGGAGCTGCCGCTGCAGGACAGTCCGCTGAGGCCGGTGGATGGATGGTGCAGCGTAGATGGTATAACCCCCAACGGGAGGGGTATGGCCTCAGGGCAGCAGATGTGGATGATGGGGGTAGCAGGAACCACTCGGAGACGGTACGGTGTAGTTCAGGGTCTTTACTGGTGACAACGATAGACCCTCCCGGAGTACTGGCTTGCGATTGGGGCCTGGTCAGTCCTTGAGCAGATGGGATCTCCCCTGGCCAGGCGGAGTTGTAGGCCTCCCAAACTGACTGTACTCTTCTGGCTACCTTGCTAGAAGCGGGTATAAGTAGCCCACGTCCCTGAGTGTACCGTGTGGTGCTCACCCGTATGGCCGGTGACTCAGGGCCTTCTAATGGCTTCCGCTCCACGATGGCGGTGCTGGTCCCACGCGTGTGACCGTGCCTTCGGGCTTCTTGGCCAGAGGACCTGAAATCCCCTGCCTGACGGATTCTGCTGCTGGGTAGGAGTTAGTCCCCACAGCCTCGGACGCCGGGTCCGGTAAGAAATCTTCTCAGTCAGGGCGAGCTCTGCAGCTGCCAGCCTCTGACTCGTAGTAGTATTGCTCCCACTGAGCTTCTGCTGTTTCTTCCTATGCTGCTTCTCTGTCTCTACTCTCCTTGACTGACTAACCCTGCCTCAGCCCCGGGTTTATATAGGGGAAGTTCTTCCCCTCCCAAGACTGGGCAGGAGGTGTGGCATGCATAGGATCCCTGACCAAAGGACCTCCCACCTGCTCTCAGACATAACATTACATTACTGTGGAAACCAGACCCCTGGGGTGCCACATTCCCCCCTAGTAAAATTTAGTACTCCGGGACTAAACACATTTTAGAAAAACATAACAAGGTAAAAACAATAATAATACAATAAGAAAAACATATAAAGATGGTTACGGCATGTCCGTAACCGGGTGCAGTCTTTGAGGGGAAGCAAGGTGTCCATTTCACCAAAACAGGGAGACGTAACCAGGTAGGGGTCTGTCCTACCCCGAGTCCTTAACAGTCTCTAGTCCATCCTGGGTTACGCTCCAACTATGTACAAGGATTCCCGGTAGATCCACCAAGGATTCCTAAAAATAACTAGAAACACAAAATTATACACAAGCAACAATACACAGGTAAACATAAATGAAACAATTTATACACTTCAAATCCTCCACCGTGCGGGTAACTGGCCTCTAGTGGCCCTAGTGGACCTACGGAGCTGACTGCCTAGCCCTGAACTACAGGGTGTAGGAGCTGTCAAGGGTAAACTGGGCAGCTGTCTACCGGCTCTTTGGCTCACTAGGGATATGGCAGGCTCACTGCAAGCAGAGGGTTGACCCTCCTGGTCTGCGGGTGTGGGGTCTTCTGCCTCCTGGACCGGCTGTTCTTCCAGCTCTACCTGTTGCTCCGTAGGTGCTTGGGATGCTGGTTGGAGGAAGGTAAGTACGGGTACCACAACTGCACCATTGACTTGAGTCCAAGACCGAGGGAAGTCCCCGAGCACAGTACTAACCATATCTTCCCTTTCCTCTACGGGTCGATGGTCTTCTTGTTCCTCTTCAGGGTTCCTCAGTTGTTCGGGACACTTCTTCAGGTGGTCCCGGGATACAATGGCTGTGGTTTCCCCTCCGTCTTTACTGATGGTACAAACCTTCGGGTTCTCGTGGCTTGAGGGCAGTACGGTGTACGGGTCCTTCTCCCACTGGTCGTCCAACTTGTGGAGCCGTCTCTTCCTCTTCAAGACCTGCTCTCCGGGTACCAGGGGAACAGCGGGAGCATACTGGTTGTAAGTTTTCTCTTGTCTTTCCCTAGCCTGACAGAGACTTCGCTCCACGCTCTCCTGTACTCTCCGGTACTGCTGCTGCCTCTCTGTGTCCCAGTCTGTTTCTGGTGAAGTGTCCTCGGGTGTCAGGACTCCCATTTCCAGGTCAACAGGTAACTTACCAGGTCTTGCCCTCATTAGGTAAGCCGGGGTACAGTTGGTGGAACCTACCGGGATGTGGTTGTATAGGTCCACCAGATCGGGCAACTTCTCAGGCCACAGACTGCGTTCTTCCAGGGGCAACGTTTTTAGAAGATCCATTACCACCTGGTTCATTTTCTCACAAAGTCCATTAGTTTGCGGATGGTAGGGTGTCGTCCTTATCTTCCGGCAGCCATACAGATTGCAGAATTCCTGGAAGACCTCCGCTTCAAAGGCAGGTCCCTGGTCCGTCAGCACTTGGTCCGGGTACCCGTGTGGACGGCAAAAGTGCTGCTGGAAGGCTCTAGCTGCTGTTTGAGCCGTTAAGTCCTTGACGGGGACGACAACCAGAAACCGGGAGTAATGATCCACAATGGTTAACGCGTAGACGTAGCCACTTCTGCTTGGGGTCAGTTTTACATGATCCAAGGCTACCAGTTCCAACGGTTGCCGGGTGACGATGGACTGCAGGGGAGTCTTCTGGCTGGCGCGGTCCTTCCTTCTCAGGTTGCACGGGCCACAGTCTCTGCACCACTTCTCAATGGTTCCCCTCATGCCTACCCAGTGGAATCGCTCGGGCAGCAGGAACTCCAGCTTCTTCCACCCGAAGTGTCCAGCTCCGTCGTGGTATGCCTCCATCACCATGGCTGCGTCTCTTCGTGGCACCACTACTTGCCAGAGTAGTTCATGCGTCCGGGAGTTAACCATTCTGCGGCACAACTTCCCCTTGTAAAGGAACAGTCGACTCTTCTCTGCCCATAGTTGTTTGGCTTCCTCCGGAGCGTCTGGTTCAAGGCAAGCCTCCGGGCGAGTCAGCATCTCCTTCACCAGTCGGACGGCAGGGTCGCTGTCTTGCGTTTCCGCCCAGTTGTAGTGAGGTAAGGGGTTCAACGTAACAGCCTGCTTACTCCTTACCCGGTGGGAATACTGGATAGTCCCATGACGGTGGAACGCAGGGAGTTCAACTTCTTCCAGTCCCTCCGGATCTTCTCCTTCGTCCGGCAGGTTGGGCATCCTGGACAGGGCATCCGCGTTGTTATTGGAGCGTCCGGCCCGGTATTTGATTGTGAACTCGTAGTTGGACAGACGGGCCATCCACCTCTGCTCCAGGGCACCGAGTCTTGCCGTGTCCAGGTGTGTCAACGGGTTGTTATCCGTATACACGGTGAACCGGGAAGAAGCGAGGTAATGCTTAAAGCGCTCGGTGACTGCCCATACTACGGCCAGGAACTCTAGCTTAAATGAGCTGTAATTCTCGGGGTTCCTTTCGGTGGGTCGCAGTTTTCGGCTGGCGTAGGCGATTACTCGTTCCTTCCCCTGCTGGATCTGGGACAGTACGGCTCCTAGCCCGATGTTACTGGCGTCGGTGTAGAGGATAAAGGGCTGGCTATAATCCGGGTACGCCAGGATTTCGTCCCCCGTGAGGGCCATCTTCAGCTGGCGGAAGGACTCTTCTTCCAGCTCCTCCCATTTGAAGGGCAGCTTCTGGTTCTTGGCCTTCCGGGACTGGCCTATCAGGAGGTCCTGCATAGGTGCTGCCTTTTTGGTGAAACCGGGAATAAACCTTCGGTAGTAGCCTACCAACCCGAGGAACTGCCGCACTTCTTTTACGCTGGAGGGGCTTGGCCATTCCTTAATTGCGGTGATCTTATCAGGGTCGGGAGCCACTCCGTCAGCGCTCACCACGTGTCCCAGGTACTGCACCTTTGGCTTCAGGAGGTGACACTTAGAGGGCTTCACCTTCAGGCCGTAACTTGCCAGGGCTTCGAACACTTCCGCCAGATGTTTCAGGTGGTCCTCATAAGTCTTGGAATATACGATGACATCGTCCAGGTACAACAGGACCGTCTCGAAGTTTTTGTGTCCCAGACAGCACTCCATTAATCGTTGGAAGGTTCCTGGTGCGTTACAAAGTCCAAACGGCATGCAGGTAAACTCACTAAGTCCCATCGGGGTGGTGAATGCGGTCTTCTCCCGGTCCGCCTCTGCTACAGGAACCTGCCAGTACCCGCTAGTGAGATCCAAGGTAGAGAAGAAGTTAGCAGATCTTAAAGCAGCCAAAGACTCCTCTATCCTTGGTAAAGGGTACGCATCCTTGTGTGTGATACGGTTGATTTTCCGGTAATCTACACACATCCTCATAGTGTTGTCTTTCTTTTTGACTAAAACTAGTGGGGCTGCCCAGGGGCTACAGCTATCCCGGATTACCCCAGCCTCCTTCATGTCTCTAAGCATCCCCTTGGCGTGTTGGTAATGTGCAGGGGGTACGGGTCGATACCTCTCTTTTATGGGAGGATGGTCTCCCGTGGGGATGCGGTGTTCTACCCCCTTGACTCGCCCGAAGTCTAACGGGTGTTTACTAAACACTCTCTCATACTCTTGAACCACCCGGTAGACTCCCTGTTTCTGGTGGGAGGGAGTGGAGTCAGTTCCCAAGTGTAGTTGCTGACACCAATCCTCCATTACTTTCTTAGAGCCGTTACCTTCCTCCGGGTGAGATGGAGGCAAGGGTTCCACAGACTGTATAGAGTTTTGGTTGATGGTATATAATTTGGCTAGCGTGGCATACCGGGGCAGGTACACTTCCCTCTCCCCGATATTGATTATGCGAACGGGCACCCTCTCATGGCGTACATTGACCACCCCCCGTGCTGTCAAAATGGTGGGCCTACTGTCTGAGTAAACTGGTTCTACCATTGCCTGGTAATCTCTACCTCTCGGACCAATAGCTGCCCGGCACCAAATCATCATTTCACTTTTTGGGGGCATGGCAATAGGGAAAGGGTCACACATTCTTACGCTACCAATCTCACCGCCGGAGAGTTCCACCTGTTGCCGTCGCATCAGTGCCCGGATCTCTTTCTGGAGCACCCGCTGCTCGCCGGAGCTGGCGTTCTTGGCAACCTGCTATAAAAGGAAAATCACCTCTGCAAGACAATTTTCAATTACATTAGTTCCTAGAGTTATTTTTGGGTGACTCTCATGTTTGTCAATATCTACAATGATCAGTCCCTGTGCTGCCAGTTCGACTCTACCGATTTTGATGGTCACCTCTTTAAATCCGATCTGTGGCACGGGCTGGCCATTGCTGGCGATGATACTCAAGTCGTCGTCAGGGTAGCGGGTAATATCCGAGTCATTCCAGTACTGCTTAAAGAGCACGTACGGGATGGTGGTGACCTGTGACCCGGTGTCCAGTAGGGCACTCATGGGAATGCCATCCAGTACCACAGGCAAGACTGGACGTCCTCCCACATATCTGTCGCGCCAGTTCGATTGGCCTGGTGATCTTTTTCCTGGGGGTTGGCCCTCTACCCCAGGTTGTGCCCGTTTAAAGAACAGTACCTTGCCATATGTCCGGGTTGATTGCAGCGGCGGAAGATGGGTCGTCCGTCCTCGCTGTATCGGTCACTGGGTCTTCCTCTGGCCGGTGGGGTCCTCCTTGGTCGACGCCACGGGATGTCCTCCGGTCCGGATGCCAGCTGGATCTTCCCTGGGGTGGAAGCCTGTAAAGACTGCACAGTTCGGGTTAGCGCAGCAACGCTCTTAGCTAGCTCTTGGACCTGATGGTGTAGGTCTGGAG
The DNA here is from genome assembly GCF_046119375.1 of Phyllobates terribilis. Taxonomy (NCBI): domain Eukaryota; kingdom Metazoa; phylum Chordata; class Amphibia; order Anura; family Dendrobatidae; genus Phyllobates; species Phyllobates terribilis. The sequence goes on from NW_027363696.1 coordinate 384,228, forward strand.
CCGGGTCATTGTCCAAAGCCTGCGCATCAGCTCCCACAGGCCCTGCCGACAAGGGCGCCGCCTCCTGGTGGTAAGTGATAGCAGGGCGCTTGTGGGTCACAACGCCACCCGGTGCCGGTTCTCGGAGCACCCGGATGGCTCTGTCCTTGAACTGTGCAAAGCCCAGATGGGGATCCTGTAAGGCCATTGCCCGCAACTGGGTTCGGTGGGTATTACAATACAGTCCCTCTATAAACTGTTCGGTCAGCAGCCTGTCCTCGTTTCCCACTCCATCAGGGTCGGTCTGCTTAATGGCCCTCAGGGCCTCTTGTAGGTTTAGTGCATAGTCCCTTATACTCTCATGCGCTCGTTGCTTGCACCCGTAGAATCTAAGCTTAATCTCGGCTGAGGTGCGGGTATCAAAGGTGTCCTTCAGCCGGGTTAGTATCCCTGCGACAGTCTTCCTCCCAGGTGGCCAGGATTTTACTTCCCTTTTGGCTGCCCCGGTTAGTTGGGCCACCAGGATGCTCACTTTTTGCTCTTCTGTGAGGGGGTACACCTGGAAGAGGCTATCCAGCTTTTCTCTAAAGTCATGCAGGGTATGTGACTCCCCTGAGTACTGGGGTAGCCAAGCTGCTCCCGGGATATAGGGCATGGTGAAGGGCATAACTGCAGCAGCGGTAGCGCTGGCGGGGGTTGAGGCAGTGAAGCTCTCCTCCGTATCCGACATCTTCCTCCCCCCTAGTGGACCGTGGCCTACCTTGCGATGATCCTCTTCCGTAGGCCGCGGCTCCGCAGTGGATCGTCAGGGTTGAGGACCTTCCGTCGCGCTCCTGTGACGTCGGCGTCTGCTGGGCTCCTTCCAGGACCTTACGCAACGTCCGGACGTGAGGCGGGGCTTAAGTTCTCGCGCGCTTTCGGAGTCCACGCCCCTCTTCTTCCCGCGCGGCGTCCTCAAGATGGCGTCCAATGGCGGGAAAACTCCACGGATGGCGGGAAGAAGGCAGAAGATGGCGCCGGATGGCGGGAAACTTCACCGATGGCGGGAAGAAGGCTGAAGATGGCGCCGGATGGCGGGAATCTTCACCACAGGTAAGTTTGAAAAGTCTCTTTTTCAGGCACGCAGAACCCGGTGGTTACGGGCACGAGATCCTGCCGACTACGCCAAAGTTGACGCGCCCCTGGGCCTGTGTCGCGCTGCGTTGCGCACGCGGGAGCTTACCCGGAGCCGGATCTCTTGAGGGTTGTAGTCTCGTGGCGGTGACCCGGTCCGTGCCCAGGGAGTCAAACTGAGCGGCGATGTATCAGCGGTAGATGTTGTACGACTACGCCACCCGTTGAGTGCAGCTATGGAGCTGCCGCTGCAGGACAGTCCGCTGAGGCCGGTGGATGGATGGTGCAGCGTAGATGGTATAACCCCCAACGGGAGGGGTATGGCCTCAGGGCAGCAGATGTGGATGATGGGGGTAGCAGGAACCACTCGGAGACGGTACGGTGTAGTTCAGGGTCTTTACTGGTGACAACGATAGACCCTCCTGGAGTACTGGCTAGCGATTGGGGCCTGGTCAGTCCTTGAGCAGATGGGATCTCCCCTGGCCAGGCGGAGTTGTAGGCCTCCCAAACTGACTGTACTCTTCTGGCTACCTTGCTAGAAGCGGGTATAAGTAGCCCACGTCCCTGAGTGTACCGTGTGGTGCTCACCCGTATGGCTGGTGACTCAGGGCCTTCTAATGGCTTCCGCTCCACGATGGCGGTGCTGGTCCCACGCGTGTGACCGTGCCTTCGGGCTTCTTGGCCAGAGGACCTGAAATCCCCTGCCTGACGGATTCTGCTGCTGGGTAGGAGTTAGTCCCCACAGCCTCGGACGCCGGGTCCGGTAAGAAATCTTCTCAGTCAGGGCGAGCTCTGCAGCTGCCAGCCCCTGACTCGTAGTAGTATTGCTCCCACTGAGCTTCTGCTGTTTCTTCCTATGCTGCTTCTCTGTCTCTACTCTCCTTGACTGACTAACCCTGCCTCAGCCCCGGGTTTATATAGGGGAAGTTCTTCCCCTCCCAAGACTGGGCAGGAGGTGTGGCATGCATAGGATCCCTGACCAAAGGACCTCCCACCTGCTCTCAGACATAACATTACATTACTGTGGAAACCAGACCCCTGGGGTGCCACAGAAGCAAAGCTGAACTTTGGGATCCTGAAAAACGCACCAAAAATGCACCAAGAACCACTGCAAAAAAACACACCAAAACCTGCGTTTTTGACGCTACTTCTTTCCTGCCAAGAGATTATGTTTTGCTGCAGAAAAAAACACCTAGTGTGAATATAGCCTAAGACTTACTCTGCCAGCATTAATAGTCAATATTCTGTATACAAATAGGACTCCAATCCAGGTATTCAGTTTATCATAAACAAGCCTGAGTTAATCTGCCAAATACACATAGTATGCTTTCTCATAGGTGAAATATAAATCCTGTTAAAGGTCCAAGTTGCAGCAGTTAAGTAGAACAAAACAGACCTCTTCATTCTTTGTAGGTGGAAAAACTTTCGAAATTATCAGTGTATCAAGTACTTATACTCCTGACTGTATATAGTATAATTGCCGCACTGCTACATACAGGTGCTTCTCAGAAAATTAGAATATCATCAAAAAGTGAATTAATTTCAGTTCTTAAATCCAAAAAGTGAAACTCATATATTATACAGAGTCATTACAAACAGAGTGATCTGTTTTAAGTGTTTATTTCTGCTAATGTTGATGATTATGGCTTACAGCCAATGAAAACACAAAAGTCACTATCTCAGTAAATTAGAATTAACAAGAAACACCTGCAAAGGCTTCTTAAGCATTTAAAAAGGTCCCTTAGTCTGTTTTAGTAGGCTCCACAATCATGGGCAAGACTGCTGACTTGACAGATGTCCAAAAGGCAGTCATTGACACACTCCTCAAGGAGGGTAAGCCACAAAAGGTCATTGCTAAAGAAGCAGCTGTTCACAGAGTGCTGTATCCGAGCATATTAATGGACGTGGAAGGAAAAAGTGTGGTAGAAAAAGGTGCACAAGCAACCGGGATAACCGCAGCCTTGAAAGGATTGCTAAGAAAAGGCCATTCAAAAATTTGGGGGAGATTCACAAGGAGTGGACTGCTGCTGGAGTCACTGCTTCAAGAGCCACCACACACAGACGTATCCAGGACATGGGCTACAAGTGTCGCATTGCTTGTGTCAAGCCCCTCATGACCAATAGACAACGCCAGAAGCGTCTTACCTGGGCCAAAGAGAAAAAGACCTGGACTGATGCTCAGTGGCCCAAGGTGTTGTGTTCAGATGAAAAGTAAATTTTGCATTTCATTAGGAAATCAAGGTCCCAGAGTCTGGAGGAAGAGTGGAGAGGCCACAATCCAAGCTGCTGGAGGTCTAGTGTGAAGTCTCAACAATCAGTGATGGTTTGGGGAGCCATGTCATCTGCTGGTGGAGGTCCACTGTGTTTTATCAAGACCAAAGTCAGCGCAGCCGTCTACCAGGACATTTTACAGCACTTCATGCTTCCCTCTGCCCACAAGCTTTATGGAGATGGAAATGTCATTCTCCAGCAGGACTTGGCCCCTGTCCACACTGCCAAAAGTACCAATACCTGGTTTACACACAACAGTATCACTGTGCTTGATTGGCAGCAAACTCGCCTGACCTTAACCCCATAGAGAATCTATTATAGAGAATCTATGGGGTATTGTCAAGAGGAAGATGAGACCCCAGACCCCACAATACAGATGAGCTGAAGGCTGCTATCAAAGCCACCTGGGCTTCCATAACACCTCAGCAGCGCCACAGGCTGATCGCCTCCATGCCACATTGCCGCATTAATGCAGTAATTGATGCACAAGGAGCCCGACCAAGTATTGAGGGCATTTACTAAACATACATTTCAGTAGGCCAGCTTTTCGGATTTTAAAAACATTTTTCAAGCTGTTGTTATGAAGTATTCTAATTTACTGAGATAATGACTTTTGTGTTTTCATTGGCTGTAAGCCATAATCATCAACATTAACAGAAATAAACACTTAAAATAGATCCCTCTGTGTGTAATGACTCTATATAATAGATCCCTCTGTGTGTAATGACTCTATATAATAGATCCCTCTGTGTGTAATGACTCTATATAATAGATCCCTCCGTGTGTAATGACTCTATATAATAGATCCCTCTGTGTAATGACTCTATATAATAGATCACTCTGTGTGTAATGACTCTATATAATATAGGAGTTTCACTTTTTGCATTGAAGAACTGAAATAAACTAACTTTTGATGATATTCTAATTTTGTGAGAAGCACCTGTATATAGTATGAAGCCCCACTGCCCCATATGTGTATGTATAATTTGATGCACATGACTCGCCCCCTGGGCCGTGGGGTATACGGAACCGGGCCTTCTAGTGTACGGTGCTGATGGGGGTAGTAGTGGCAACCCGATCCCGTGGCTCAGGGTGGTCAGACCAAATGGTGGCAGTCTATTTATCAGTGTTTTGAATGTCCGACTACGCCACCCGTGGATTGCGATCAGGGATAACCGCCGCTGCGAGGCAGACTACTGAGGCTGGTGTTGGTGTGCAGCACAGGTGTAGGATAACTCCCCACGGGAAGAGTGTAGCCTCAGGGCAGTGTAGGTGGATGTTGGGGGTGATAGTGCAGGCCGCAATAGTAAGAGTTCAGAGTCCGCTTCAAACAGTTCAGGGTCTTTATTGTAGATATTATTAATGACCCAACAGTACCGGTTAGGAATGGGCCTGGGTGTCTGAGAGAATTCGGGCGAGCCCCACTGGTCAGGGTGAGTGTGTAGGCCTACCGTTTTCTATATGCTCTTTCTGACTATCCCCCTTTTCGTGGTGTAATAGCCCACGTCCCTGAGCTGGCCGTGTACTTCTCGCCTGTATGGCATGCGACTAGGGCCTTGGGTACCTGTTGCTTGCTCCTCGCTGTACAGGTCCCTCTGTGTGGCGGAGCCTCCAGGCTTCTTAGGCCAAGGGACCTGAAATCCCTCGCAGGTTGGTTCTCTGCTGCTGGGCTTGTAACCCTGACAGCCCCGGACCCCAATGCCCGGTAGATTGGTTCTCTGCCAGGACCGGCTCTCGTCGCCTCTGTCCCTGGCTTGCAGTTTCTCCTCTGCCTCACGGACTCCTCAGCTACAGCTGAACTGTCCCTCCTTCTCTGGGACTAGTCTCACTCCTGAGCTAGGTCTTCCAGTTCTCTCTAACCCTGCCCCCAGTTCCAGCTTTTATAGGGGCAGCCAGCTCCCCCTGCTGGCCTGGGACAGGAGGTGCTGTATGCTAATTGTCCCTAACCAGGGGACCTCCCTCCTGCTCTCAGACACAGATTATTGTTTGTGGCATCCAGGCCTGGGGTGACACATTCTCCCCTAGTAAAATGTAGTACTCCGGACTAAACAGGAAACACAAATACAGGGTATAAATGACAACATAACATATATACAAGTATATTTTGTCCTTGAGGTCACGGCGCTTCCGTGACCGGGTGTCCATTTCACCCAACAAGGTGAAGTTTTCCACGGTGTGGGGACCTGTTTTCATAAACCCCAATTTCCTGGCCTTGGGCGTGGCGACAAGGCTGAGCTCTCTACTTTGGGCCACAAGGAGGCCACACCAGACAGATTTTTCTTCCGTGGCCATCTTCGAAAGAGGGCACCAAGTGCAACTATCTACAAGATAGTTCCGGTTATTCAGCGTCCATAACCTGTTAGTCCATGAACTAGAAAGACTGGAAAAACATAATTAGCAACCAGGCAACAAACATAAAACATTTACAATATACAGCATTTAGATCTTTCAGCGAGCTGGTATTTGCCCCCTAGTGCTCCGGGTTGACCTGCGTAACCCACTGTCTGGTGGTGGTCTAACCTGACTTTCCCCACTAGCATTCAGGGTACAGCTACTAGCTGGGTTTACAGGCAGTGCAGGCAGCTATCTGCGGGTCCTTTGGCTTACCGCAGGTATGGCAGGCTCACTGTCAGCAGAGGGTTGACTCTCCTGGGCTGCTGGCATGGGTTCTTCTGCCTCTAGGGCTGCTTGGTCTTCTGATTCTTCCTGCTCTCCTGTAGGTTCCTGCTGGGTTGGTTGAAGGAAGTGTAGGACGGGTACCACTATTGCATCATTTATCCGAGTCCAGGACCGGGGGAACTCTCCAAGAACTGTGCTGATCATTTCTTTCTTGTCTTCTGCGGGTTCAAGGTCATCTTGATCTTCTCCTGCACTCTGTAGTTGCTCGGGGCACCTTTTTAGGTGGTGTCTGGAGACGGTGCTAGTGGTTTCTCCTCCAACCTTGGTAATTACACATACCTTCGGGTTGTTGTGGTTGGACTGCAGTACTGTGTACGGGTCGCTCTCCCACTGGTCATCTAGCTTGTGAAGCCTTCTCTTCCGCTTCAGGACCTGCTCACCAGGTTCCAGGGGACCAGCAGGGGCGTGTTGGTTGAAGAGCCTCTCTTGCTTTTCTCTCGCTTGAGCCAGACTCCTCTCCACACTCTCCTGTACCTTCTTGTACTGTAGCTGCCGTTCCGTATCCCAGTCCGCGTCTGGGGAGGTGTCCTCGGGGGTCAGGACTCCCATCTCCAGGTCTATCGGCAGCTTACCTGGTCTTGCCCTCATCAGGTAAGCCGGGGTGCAATTTGTAGCATTCACCGGGATATGGTTGTATAAGTCTATCAGGTCTGGCAGCTTCTCCGGCCACAGGCTGCGTTCTTCCAGGGGCAACGTTTTGAGGAGATCAATGACGATATTATTCATTTTCTCACACAGCCCGTTGGTTTGTGGGTGGTAAGACGTTGTCCGAATCTTCTTACAGCCGTAGAGGTTGCAGAACTCCTGGAAGATTTCAGCCTCAAACGCTGGACCTTGATCTGTCAAGACCTGTTCCGGATACCCGTGTGGACGGCAGAAGTGTTGTTGGAAGGCTCTGGCCGCTGTTTGGGCTGTCAAGTCTTTAACAGGAACCACCAGCAGGAACCGGGAATAGTGGTCCACTATTGTCAGGGCATAGACGTAGCCCGACCGGCTTGGAGCCAGTTTCACATGGTCCAGAGCTACCAGCTCAAGAGGCTGCCTGGTGACGATGGGCATCAAGGGCGTCTTCTGGCTGGTACCGCCTTCCTTCTGAGGTTACATGGGCCACAGTCCCTGCACCACTTCTCTATGGCCCCTCTCATTCCGACCCAGTAGAACCGCTCTCTCAGTAGGAACTCCAGTTTCTTCCACCCGAAGTGTCCCGCTCTGTCATGGTAGGCCTCCAGTACCATTGCTGCATCTCGTCTCGGGACCACTACCTGCCAGGTCAGCTCGTGCGTCCGGTGGTTGACAAGCCTTCTGCACAGCTTACCTTCGTAGAGGAATAGCCTGCTTTTCTCCTTCCATAACTGCTTGGCTTCCTCTGGAGCGTCCGAGCCAGGGCTAGCGTCTGCCTGGGTCAAGAGGTCTTTCACCAGGCGAATTGCAGGGTCACTATCTTGCGTTTCAGCCCAGCCGTGGTGAGGTAAGGAATTGAACATGACAGTGGTCAAGTCTTTGTCTCTTACAAGGTGGGAGTACTGAGTGGCCCCGTACCGGTGGAATGCAGGGAGCTCTATTTCCTCCAACTCGTCTGGATCTTCTCCCTCATCGGGCAAGTGGGGCATTCTCGATAGGGCATCTGCATTGGCATTGGCTCGGCCTGCCCGGTACTTGATGGTGAAGTCATAGTTTGCTAGCCGGGCCATTCACCGCTGCTCTAGGGCACCAAGTCTCGCATTGTCCAGATGTGTCTACGGATTGTTGTCCGTGTACACAGTGAACTTCACAGAGGCCACGTAATGCTTGAAACGTTCTGTTACGGCCCACACCACTGCCAAGGACTCCAGCTTAAAGGAGCTGTAATTCTCCGGGTTTCTCTCGGTGGGCCTCAGCTTCCGGATGGCGTACGCGATCACCCTTTCTCTGCCCTGTTGGTTCTGTGACAGTACGGCTCCCAGCCCCACATTACTGGCGTCTGTGTGGAGGATAAAAGGCTGGCCATAATCATGGTAGGCCAGGTTCTCATCCCCCGTGAGGGCCATCTTCAGCTGGCGGAAGGACTCCTCTTCCGGCTTGTCCCACTTGAAGGGTGGCTTTTGGCTTCTGGTCTTAGATTGTCCTATAAGGAGGTCCTGCATAGGGGCTGCCATCTTGGTGAACCTGGGGATGAACCTTCGGTAGTAGCCTACCAACCCGAGGAACTGCCTCACTTCTTTTATGTTAGAGGGGCTTGGCCAGTTCTTTATTGCCGTGATTTTGTCAGGGTCGGGGGCTACTCCTTCTGCACTCACCACGTGTCCCAGGTACTGTACCTTCGGCTTTAACAGATGGCACTTGGAGGGTTTCACTTTCATGCCAAAGCCTGCCAGGGCCTCGAACACCTCGGCCAGGTGCTTTAGATGGTCCTCGTAAGTCTTCGAATAGACAATCACGTCGTCCAGGTAAAGTAGGACCGTCTCAAAGTTTCGGTGCCCTAGACAGCATTCCATCAGCCTCTGGAAGGTCCCGGGTGCGTTGCAGAGCCCGAACGGCATATAGTTGAATTCACTTAATCCCATCAGGGTGGTGAAGGCGGTCTTCTCCTTATCAGCCTCTGCCACAGGAACCTGCCAGTACCCACTAGTAAGGTCCAAAGTAGAGAAGAAATTAGCTGATTTTAGTGCGGCCAAAGACTCCTCTATTCTAGGCAATGGGTATTTATCTTTATGGGTGATACGATTGACTTCTCTATAGTCCACGCACATTCTCATAGTACCGTCTTTCTTTTTTACCAGAACCAAGGGGGCTGCCCAGGGGCTACAACTGTCTCTATTGACCCTGGCTTCCTTCATTTCTCTCAGAATGCCCTTTGCGTTCTGATAGTGTGCGGGGTGGTACAGGTCTGTATCTTTCAGCAATTGGTGGGTGGCTCCCCGTGGGGATGTGGTGTTCTACTCCTTTCACTCTGCCGAAGTCTAGCGGGTGCTTACTAAAGATTCTCTCGTACTCTTGAACCACCCGGTAGACTCCTTGTTTTTGGTGCAAGGGAGTGGAGTCAGCACCCACGTGGAGTTTCTGGCACCAGTCCTCCTTGGGTTTCTGGGAACCATTACCCTCCGCCTGGGGAGATGGAGGCAAGGGTTCCACGGCCCTGACAGCATTGTGTTCAACAGTATACAATTTGGCTAGTGTAGCGTACCGGGGCAAATGTACTTCCCTTTCCCCAATGTTTAAGATCCGGACGGGCACCCTTCCATGGCGGACATAGACCACCCCCCGGGCTGTCAAAATGGTGGGCCTGCTGTCTGAGTACACGGGTTCTACCATGGCTTGGTAGTCTCTCCCTCTTAACCCGATTGCAGTCCGACACTTTTGGGGGGCATAGCAATGGGGAACGAGTCGCTCATCCTCACGCTACCGATCTCACCACCAGACAGTTCTACCTGTTGCCATCTCATCAGGGCTCTTATCTCCTTCTGGAGGACCCTCTGTTGGCTGGAGCTCGCATTCATCGCCACCTGCTGAAAAATTACAATTACAATTAATCCCATCGGGGTGGTGAAGGCGGTCTTCTCCTTATCAGCCTCTGCCACAGGAACCTGCCAGTACCCACTAGTAAGGTCCAAAGTAGAGAAGAAATTAGCTGAATTTAGTGCGACCAAAGACTCCTCTATTCTAGGCAACGGGTATGCGTCTTTATGGGTGATACGATTGACTTCTCTATAGTCCACGCACATTCTCATAGTACAGTCTTTCTTTTTTACCAGAACCAAGGGGGCTGCCCAGGGGCTACAACTGTCTCTAATGACCCCGGCTTCCTTCATTTCTCTCAGCATGCCCTTTGCGTTCTGATAGTGTGCGGGGTGGTACAGATCTGTATCTTTCTTTTATTGGTGGGTGGCTCCCCATGGGGATGTGGTGTTCTACCCCTTTCACTCTGCCGAAGTCTAGCGGGTGCTTACTAAAGATTCTCTCGTACTCTTGAACCACCCGGTAGACTCCTTGTTTTTGGTGCAAGGGAGTGGAGTCAGCACCCACGTGGAGTTTCTGGCACCAGTCCTCCTTGGGTTTCTGGGAACCATTACCCTCTGCTTGGGGAGATGGAGGCAAGGGTTCCATGGCCCTGACAGCATTGTGTTCAACAGTATACAATTTGGCTAGTGTAGCGTACCAAGGCAAGTGTACTTCCCTTTCCCCAATGTTTAAGATCCAGACGGGCACCCTTCCATGGCGGACATCGACCACCCCCTGGGCTGTCAAAATGGTGGGCCTGCTGTCTGAGTACACGGGTTCTACCATGGCTTGGTAGTCTCTCCCTCTTAACCCGATTGCATTCCGACACCAGATCATTTCACTTTTGGGGGGCATGGCAATGGGGAACGGGTCGCTCATCCATTCCTCACGCTACCGATCTCACCACCAGACAGTTCTACCTGTTGCCATCTCATCAGGGCTCTTATCTCCTTCTGGAGGACCCTCTGCTGGCTGGAGCTCACATTCATCGCCACCTGCTGCAAAATTACAATTGCTTCTGAAAGACAATTTTCAATCACATTAGTACCCAAGGTTATTTTAGGGTGACTTTCTCGACGGTCAATGTCCACAATGATCACTCCCTGTGCCGGCAGTTCAACTTTACCAATCTTAATGGTCATCTCTCTGAACCCCACCTGCGGCACGGGTTGACCATTGCTGGCGATGATGCTCAAGTCATCATCTGGATAACGAGTTATATCAGTGTCACTCCAGTACTGCTTAAAAAGTACATATTGGATGGTAGTCACTTGGGACCCGGTGTCCAGCAGTGCACTCATGGGGATACCGTCCAGCACTACGGGTAAAACCGGGTGTTCCCCTACCTACTTATCACGCCAATTAGATGGGCCTGATGACCTTATGCCTGGGGGTTGGCCCTTTGCCCCAGGTCGGACCCATTTAAAGTACAGTACCTGGCTACATGTCCCGGCTGGCTGCAACGGCGGCAAATCGGCTGTCCATCCTCAGTGTAATGATCGGCGGGCCTCCCTCTGAACGACGGGATCCTCCTCCGTCGACGCCACGGGACATCCTCCGGACTGGAAGCCAGCTTGATTGGTCCTGACGGGTCCATCTGTAACGACTGTACGGTCCTGGACAATGCAGCAACACTCTTTGTTAGTTCTTGGACCTGATGGTGCAGGTTTGCAGGCGGGGATGGATTTAGGGCCTGCGCATCAGCCCCCACAAGGTCTGCGGGATAGGGTGCCGCCCCCTGGTGGTAAGGGATGGCAGGGCGCCGGGAAGCTACAGCGCCACCCGGTGCAGGTTCTCGGAGCACCCGGATGGCCCTATCGTTGAACTGTGCAAAAGTCAAATCGGGGTTCTGTAGGGCCATGAGGCGCAGCTGGGTTCTGTGGGCGCTGGACAGCAGACCTTCTATGAACTGGTCAGTCAATAGTTTATCTGTATCCTGCACGCTGCCAGGGTCAGCTTGCTTAATTGCCCCCAAGGCTTCCTGTAAATTTAGGGCATAATCTCGGATGCTATCTTGAGCTCGCTGCTTACATCCATAGAACCGCATTTTGATTTCTGCTGAGGTACGGGTATCAAAGGTGTCCCGTAGACGGGTCAGAACCCCCCTTACAGTCCTTTTCTCCTCAGCTGTCCAAGACTTTACCTCCCGCTGGGCCGCACCAGTTAACTGCCCTATCAGTATGCTTACCTTCTGTTCTTCTGTCAGGGGATAAACTTTGAACAGGCTATACAGCCTTTCTTTAAAGTCGCCCAAGGTATGCGACTCGCCGGCATACTGGGGCAGCCAGGCCGCTCCGGGGATATAGGCAGAGGTGGATTAAGAGTAGCAAGGGCCCCGGGCAGTTTAGAAGGCGCGGGCCCCCTCCACACACCTGATTTATCACGTGACATGTCACATGATCCCCTGTGATAGATCATGTGATAGTTCATGGGAAATTAATTTGGCATAATATTAATTGTGCTGCCTCATCTGAGAGCAGCACAATATTGGGGCAGATACCCTGATTCCAGCGATGTGTCACTTTTTCAGCTACTTGTTGCCATTTTGAGAAAATCACCGTTTTATCTGCTGCAGATCTAGCAGCTCTCTGAATGCTGCGCTCTGTATAGCCCCACCCACACCACTGATTGGCAGCTTTCTGCCCATGCTCAGTGTACACAGAAATCTACTGATCAGTGATGGGGGTGGGGTCCTACAGAACTTACTAGTCATCTAGTGATAATTACCTTCTGACAAATCAATGATTTTATCAAAACAACACTAAGCAGCCCAGTAAGTGACACATTACTGGAATCAGTGCCTCTAACCCTACATTATGCTGCTCTCAGATTAGGTGGCAAAAACCTGATGACAGATTCCCTTTAAAAGAGCTGTAAAGACAAAAAAGTTTGTATTAAAAAAAATACAAGCCATTTGTTAAATTAACTTTTTTTCATTGTTAATTCACATTAGACTGTATCTTCAACACTTTTGTCAGCAGGTCTTATTACAGACTCTGAATAGGGCAGCTCTCTCCCTCTCCCTCAGCAGAAAGTCACAGCATGGTTAAAAAACTGGATCTTTTATGATTTTCTCATAATAAATAAAAAGGACATGCAAGTCCTCCAAACTATTTTTCGTTTCTCTATAGGGGAGGTCCGAAATCTTTCTTGCTCTTTAGTTGATCACATGTCAAAAATGCAAAGCATTTACTATGAACTCGCCTAAAAAAATATACACTTGGAGAGTAATATCATCATCTGCATGTAAATATTCCTTGACTCTAAGGGCTCGCTCACACTGTCGTATAACACGGCCGAATGCTATGTGATGTTTTATCGGATAGGACTCAGCTCTATGTTATACTATGGGACAGTGCGATTATTGGCATGAGAAAATAATCTCATTCGATATTCGGACCATGTGCACCCATACAAGTCTATGGGTGCACGTAAAACATTGGACTGCACTCGGATGTCATCCAAGTGCAGTCCGATGAACACTCACAGAGACTATGGAGAAGATGGAGAAAGTAAGTTCTCCATCTTCTCCATATCTGTGCTGCGAGAGAATCGGATCACACTCAGTTGAAGCTCTGACAGAGTTTGAGCCGAGTGTCATTAGCTTAATTGGCCCTATTCTCTTGCATGAGAGAATATATGGCTTAGTGAGTGGACCCTAAAACTGAATAGTAGTGACGGACAGGCACCACACAAGCGGGATCCATGTAGCTCTCAGATGTCATGTAGGTAGGGCTTCATTCCATGGGGTAGAGCTTAATTTCAAGGTATATAAAAAAAATGGACTTCAAATAAAAATTAAATAAACACAAAAAGCACTAATTGAATTATTTTTTTCATATTTATGTTTGCAGCCCCTTTAAAAACCCTTTGAGGACCAAGGCACATATATGTCCCATAGTTTTAAACTGGAAAAAAAATTGATTGAATAAAATTTAAGGTCCTCCAAGGTTTAAGTAGGTCATAAATTCATATGAATACTTGCTCATACAATTGCACATGCCAAAAGATGAAGAAGAACAGAATCAAAAATATGACATTAAGTGGAACACTTACAGGTATTCAAGGTGAAAGAGACCAGCAAAGGCATCGTCTCGAATGACAGTAAATGAGTTAGAATTCAGCAAGCTGAAAATGAAGACAGCAGGTTAGAAGCGAACCAGACTTTATGGTGCTCAGAATTAGTCAAGCAGAATTTATTGACTGCTCTTGCAAAACACTGAGACTCCCGCTGTGTATAGATGGCTCCGTGCGGCCTCCCGCTGTGTATAGATGGCGCCGTGCGACCTCCCACTGTGTATAGATGGCGCCGTGCGGCCTCCCGCTGTGTATAGATGGCACCGTATAGATGGCTACGTGCGGCCTCCTGCTGAGTATACGTGTATAGCTGGCTACGTGCGGCCTCCTGCTGAGTATAGATGCCGCACGGCGCTCCCCCCAGAGACAGCAGGAGGCCGCACAGCGCCATCTATACTCAGCGGGGGACCGCACGTAGCGATCTATACACAGCAGGAGGCCGCACGGCGACATCTATACTCAGCGGGGGGCCGCACGTAGCCATCTATACACAGCGGGGGGCGCACGTAGCCATCTATACACAGCGGGGGGGCGCACGGCGCCGTCTATAAGCAGCGAGGGGCCGCACGTAGCCATCTATACACAGCGGGAGGCTGCACGGAGCCCCCCCAGAGACATCAGGAGGCCACACGGCGCCAACTATACTCAGCAGGAGGCCGCATGCAGTCATACACACACACAAACATATACAGACACGCATAAACACATTTGAAACACAAAAATACATACAAACAGGCATCACACAATGACATCTGCCCACACACACACACACACACACAAACAGACAGACATCACACACACACACACCTGCCCACACACACACCTGCCCACACACACACACCTGCCCACATACACATCTGTGTGTGTGTATGTATAGTGTGTGTGTATAATGTGTGTGTATGTATACTGTGTGTGTATGTATAGTGTGTGTGTGTGTGTGTATAATTTGTGTGTGTGTATTTTTTTTTTAAGTTAAAAACAAGTAAAATGCTTGTGGCATCAATATCAAGACTCCAGATATAAGGGCCTATTCACACTGAATTTTGCAATGCATTCATCTCCTCTTTCCAGGCTTCTATCTAAATCCCTGAAAAATGGCATTCAGATGTGCCTTGACATAGCCATTGATTTGAACAAAGGCAAACCGAGGCTAAAGTCTGAATCTTTAGGCTCCATTTTCTCTGCTTTCAGATGTCTCATTTCAGACAGCACAATCCTGAATTTCAGGGATTCAGTTGTAAGCCTTGTGTAAAGACCTGAATGCAGCGCTGAATGTAGTGTGAATAGGTCCTTACATCCTACACCACCTCAGGGGATTGTTGTTATGGAGTATTGCCCCTGGGTGGCCGCAGTTATGACCACCACCAGGGCTCGCGGTCACCCACCCTAACTTTGGTATTCTGGGGAGCTGGTATAATGAATATCTGAGAAGAGCCCTAGAGAAGCAAGAACATTGGACAACCAAGAGGTGGTGGCCTCAAGTCAGGTGTAGTGTTCAACAGGGCAAGACTTTCTAACCTGCCCACACACACACACACACACATATACACACACACACCTGCCCACACAGACACACACACACACCTGCCCACACAGACACACACACACCGGCCCACACACACACACACCTGCCCACACACATACACATCTGCCCACACACACACACACACACACCTGCCCACACACACACACACACACCTGCCCACACACAAACACACCTGCCCACACACAAACACACCTGCCCACACACACACACCTGCCCACACACACACACACCTGCCCACACACATACACACCTGTCCACACACACACACCAACACCTGCCCACACACACACACACCTGCCCACACACACACACACCTGCCCACACACACACACACACACCTGCCCACACACACACACACACCTGCCCACACACACATCTGCCCACACAGACACCTGCCCGCAAACACACACACACACCCATATACACACACCTGCCCACACACACACACACACCTGCCCACACACACACCCACACCTGCTCACACAGACACCTGCCCACACACACACACACACACACACATATACACACACACACCTGCCCACACAGACACACACACATATACACACACACACATATACACACACACACACACCTGCCCACACAGACACCTGCCCCCACAGACACCTGCCCACAAACACACACACACCTGCCCACACACACATCTGCTCACACACACACACACTCACCATCCCCCGGCGCAATTCCTCCTGCCTGCTCTCTCTCTTTTCCGGTGCAGCACTGCAGGCCGGGACGCACTGTGTGACGTCACAGCTAGGAGACACAGCCGCGCACAGGGCCATGTCTCCTAGCAGTGACGCGGCCGGGCCAGCACAGGGAAGTTAACTGCTGCATTGCTGGCCCGGCCGATGAAGAAGTAGCGGTGGCCGCTGCTGGGGGAGCAGTCCAAGCCCCCCCCTCCCGCCACTGCTACCGCTATGTGCCGCGGCGGCCCGCACATATAATGAGGGCAATCCGGCATTAGACACCCCGCCTGGAGCCGTGGACCCCCTGCAGGCTCGGGGCCCTGGGCGGTCGCCCGGATTGCCCTCATTATAATCCGCCTATGGATATAGGGCATGGAAAACGGCATCACAGCTGCAGCGGCTACGCTGGTGGTAGAGGGTCCCTCCGCGTCCGACATCTTCCTCCCTCCTAATTAACCGTGGCCTACCTTCTGGCGATCCTCTTCTGTAGGCCGCGGCTTCCCTCGCGATGCTCTGGGAGAGGACCTTGCGTTGCTCGGTGATGACGTCGGCATCCGCTGGATCTCCATCCAGGACCTTGAGCAGCGTCTCAGCGTAGGGCGGGGCTTCAGGTCTCACGCGTTTTTGGACGTCCACGCCCCTCTTCTTCCCGCGCGTCGTCCCGAAGATGGCGCCCGATGGCGGGAAACGGCTCCGATTGGCGGGAAATGGCCCCAAATGGCGGGAAACTTCACTCAGATATGTATAGAGTCTTTTCCAGGCACGCAATACCCGTTTGTGGCGGGTTGGTCACAATTCTGCCGACTACGCCAAAGCTGACTCCCCCCCTGGGCCGTGGGGTACCCGGAACCGGGCCTTCTAGTGTACGGTGCTGATGGGGGTAGTAGTGGCAACCCGATCCCGTGGCTCAGGGTGGTCAGACCAAATGGTGGCAGTCTATTTATCAGTGTTTTGAATGTCCGACTACGCCACCCGTGGATTGCGGTTGGAGATAACCGCCGCTGCAAGGCAGACCGCTGAGGCTGGTGTTGGTGTGCAGCACAGGGGTAGGATAACTCCCCATGGGAAGAGTGTAGCCTCAGGGCAGTGTAGGTGGATGTTGGGGGTGATAGTGCAGGCCGCAATAGTAAGAGTTCAGAGTCCGCTTCAAACAGTTCAGGGTCTTTATTGTAGATATTATTAATGGCCCAACAGTACCGGTTAGGAATGGGCCTGGGTGTCTGAGAGCAATCGGGCGAGCCCCACTGGTCAGGGTGAGTGTGTAGGCCTACCGTTCTCTCTATGCTCTTTCTGACTATCCCCCTTTTCGTGGTGTAATAGCCCACGTCCCTGAGCTGGCCGTGTACTTCTCTCCTGTATGGCT
The DNA here is from genome assembly GCF_046119375.1 of Phyllobates terribilis. Lineage (NCBI taxonomy): Eukaryota > Metazoa > Chordata > Amphibia > Anura > Dendrobatidae > Phyllobates > Phyllobates terribilis. The sequence continues at coordinate 401,437 of NW_027363696.1, forward strand.
TGCGACTCAGGCCTTGGGTACCTGTTTGTTGCTCCTCGATGTACTGGTCCCTCTGTGTGGCGGAGCCTCCAGGCTTCTTAGGCCAAGGGACCTGAAATCCCTCGCAGCTTGGTTCTCTGCTGCTGGGCTTGTAACCCTGACAGCCTCGGACCCCAATGTCCAGTAGATTGGTTCTCTGCCAGGACCGGCTCTCGTCGCCTCTGTCCCTGGCTTGCAGTTTCTCCTCTGCCTCACGGACTCCTCAGCAACAGCTGAACTGTCCCTCCTTCTCTGGGACTAGTCTCACTCCTGAGCTAGGTCTTCCAGTTCTCTCTAACCCTGCCCCCAGTTCCAGCTTTTATAGGGGCAGCCAGCTCCCCCTGCTGGCCTGGGACAGGAGGTGCTGTATGCTAATTGTTCCTAACCAGGGGACCTCCCTCCTGCTTTCAGAAACAGATTATTGTTTGTGGCATCCAGGCCTGGGGTGACACACACACACTGCTCTATATTTAGTATGATGCCCCCACTCCTCCATATATATAGCATGATAGTCCCACTGCTCCATATACAGGTGCATCTCACTAAATTAGAATATCATCAAAAAGTTAATTTATTTCAGTTCTTCAATACAAAAAGCTGTCTTTCAGCTCATCTGCATTGTTGGGTCTGGTGTCTCTCATCTTCCTCTTGACAATACCCCATAGATTCTCAATAATAGATTCTCTATGGGGTTAAGGTCAGGCGAGTTTGCTGCCAATCAAGCACAGTGATACTGTTGTGTGTAAACCAGGTATTGGTACTTTTGGCCGTGTGGACAGGGGCCAAGTCCTGCTGGAGAATGACATTTCTATCTCCAAAAAGCTTGTCGGCAGAGGGAAGCATGAAGTGCTGTAAAATGTCCTGGTAGCCGGCTGTGCTGACTTTGGTCTTGATAAAACACAGTGGACCTACACCAGCAGATGACATGGCCTCCCAAACCATCACTGATTGTGGAGCCTTCACACTAGACCTCAAGCAGCTTGGATTGTGGACTCTCCACTCTTCCTCCAGACTCTGGGACCTTGATTTCCAAATGAAAATTGGAACTCTAGGACCTTGTGGAGTGTGTCAATGACTGCCTTCTGGACATCTGTCAAGTCAGCAGTCTTCCTCATGATTGTGGAGCATACTGAAACAGTATTGAAGAACTGGAATAAATTAACTTTTTGAAGATATTCTAATTTAGTGAGATGCACCTGTATATACTATGATGGTCCCACTGCCCCACATACATATAGTATAATGGCCCCACTACTCCATATGTAGTATGATGGACCCACTACTCCAGATATATAGTAGGATGGCTCCACTGCCCGATCATTTAAAAAAATATCTCACTTAATCCTGATTCCCTACATCACGGCCTCTGTCTCCTCTTCCATGGCGGGACAGCAGAGCAGAGCGATGCAATGATGTCACCGAGCCACCTGCGTGAGGATGCTGACATCTCGTTAACCGCAGGCCTATGGCGATCTGTGGCATATGAAAGAGATAGTGATAGGGCAGGGAGCTTGTGTCCCACTGCTTTATCATGCGACGCCTCTGCATAAGAGACATTAGGGCTACATTAGCTACGTCACAGAAGACACTGGAGCTGGAGTATATAGAATAGGAGACACTGGGGCTGGCGTATATTCATCACAGGATACATTGGGGCTAGAGCATATACATCACAGAAGAAGCTGGAGTATATAGAATAGGAGACACTGGGGCTGGAGTATATAGAATAGGAGACACTGGGGCTGGCGTATATTCATCACAGGATACATTGGGGCTAGAGCATATACATCACAGAAGAAGCTGGAGTATATAGAATAGGAGACACTGGGGCTGGAGTATATAGAATAGGAGACACAGGGGCTGGCGTATATTCATCACAGGATACATTGGGGCTAGAGCATATACATCACAGAAGAAGCTGGAGTATATAGAATAGGAGACACTGGGGCTGGAGTATATAGAATAGGAGACACTGGGGCTGGCGCATATACAGTTCTGCTCAAAAGTTTACATACCCCGGCAGAATTTTTCCTTTCTTGGCCTTGTTTCAGAAAAAATGAATGATAACAAAAACACTTTTTCTCCACTCATGGTTATTGGTTGGGTGAAGCCATTTACTGTCACATTTCTGTGTTTTCTCTTTTTAAATCTTAATGACAACTAGTGATGAGCGAGCATGCTCGCTACTGCTCGGTGCTCGCCCGAGTATCTCACTGCTCGAGATGCTCTGCGCTCAGCGAGTATTTCCGGGTTGGTCGGGCGGGAAGTCGGGACCCATCCCTGCATGTTTGGTGCTCTTTACAGAGCCAATGAACATGCAGGGATTGCCTGCCATGCACTGTAATGCCATAGCCATGTTGGTTGTGGGCATTACAGTGATTGGCTGGCTGCACAGCGTCATCAGGTCTATATCTGACCTGGCACCGCCATGCTCATCACAGTCACTCCGGATCAGACAGTGTAGGGAGAGCTGCTGCTGCGTTAGGGAGAGATTTGATCGTGCATTAGGTAGTGTAGTGAGAAAAACCGCACATTACACATATACATCTCAACAAACAGTCCTTCTGAGGACTAATCCATCTGCAGAGATATCAGGCAGGCAGTGTAAATAGGCAGGCAGGCAGTGTATATAGCAGACTGCAGTGCATATAGCACAAGAGGCTCCATTCCAATTCTGCCTTCTGCTGCTGTTAGATATTTCTATACAAAGGCCCAGGTCTCAGGGGCGAGGAATACTTTTCTTTGGATCTTAATCCTCATTATTTGCTTATAAAGCAATCCAGAGAACAACGTTTTTCTGCACCATTTGCTTGTTGACACTGCAGAATACAGCCAGGTCCTTTCCATATTAGAGCGCTAGAAATCCAGCTATTTAAAACTGTGTTTTCTCCGTCACACAGATCACATATACGTTGTCAGAAAATACTGCCATTTCTGGCCTCCATTTTTTCAGTGTGTCAGTGAAGCAATTCACAGCAGTTTGCTGTTCACACTACTTACCTACAGGCCAGGTATTTAAAACTCTGTTTTCTCCATCACACCGATCACATATAACTTCGCTTCAAACTCAATCATTTGTAGTGAGCGTGGAAGATACTATCCTCCATTTAAAATGGGCAAGGCACGTGGCAAGGGACGGGGAACTGGACGTGATGGTAATGGTGCATGCAGAGGCCGAGGATAAGGCCGTGGGCAAGCCGAAATTGTGCCACAACAAACACCCACATCTTCTCGCCTGACCTTCCTGTCCCAATTTCTAGGGGACCGCAGCACACCACTATTGAACCCAGATCAGTGTCAAAAGGTTGTTGGTTGGATAGCGGATAATGCTTCCAGTCACTTAGCCACCACCACCACCACCACCCTGTCTTCCACACGGTCAAGTCTCAGTAGCCATGAGTCTGGACCTCATATTCCTCACCCTGATCCTCCTTCCTCCCACCATGCCGAGTACCCAGAGACAATTGATCCCACACTTGGACAATCTGAAGAGCTGTTCACTTTTCCATTTATAGATTCGGGCCTCTCGCCCGGTCCACTTGAAGCGGGGCAAGAGGAGATCACGTGTAGCGATGCCCAAATATTTGAGCAGCCACGGTCACACGAAGGCGACGGTGGGAAACTGTCATAAGAGGTGGACGATGATGAGACACAATTGACAGAAAGTCAGGAATAGTACCAGGGTGCAGAAGTGGGAGACGAGGTGGTGGATGATATAGTAACTGACCCAACCTGGCAGGAGGACATGCAGAGCAAGGACAGCAGCACACAGGGGGAGGGAGGCAGAGCACCCCAACAGGCAGGAAGAAGCAGTGTGGTGGCCGCAGACAGAAGGCAGGCTACCGTTTCCCGTAACACCAACATGAAGGAAGTTGCCACTACAACTGTTAGGTCTTCCCGAGTCTGGTTGTTTTTTAAAGACTCTGCCGATAACTCCAAAAAGGCCATTTGCATCACGAGCCAGACCAGCATCAGCAGGGGTGGCAAAACGACCAGCCTGACCACCACCAGCATGATGAGGCACATGGCAGCAAAGCACTCGACTTTGTGGGCCGAACACCAGGGTCCAGGAACAGTGTCTACAGGTGGCACCATTGCTTCTTCTGCTGTTGTGCATGCAAGTCAATCCCCTGTCCATAGTGCATGCAAAGATGCCTCCTGCCCTGCTCCTGTCATTGCACACTCTCAAGTAGCAGCATCAGGAAGCACGTCCATGTCCTTGTCCCAGCGCAGCGTTCAGTTGTTCATACTCCAGTCCTTGGAATGCAAGCGCAAATATGCAGCCAACGTCCCACAGGCCACACTACTAAATTCTCACAATTCACGACTGCTTGGCTCGAAATGTTGCCTTTTAGGCTTGTGGAAACAGAAGCATTCCGCAACCTGATGGCGGCGGCCGTCCCTCGGTACTCTGTCCCCAGCCGCCACTATTTCTCCCAGTGTGCCGTCCCCACATTACACAAGCAAGTGTCCCAAAACATTAGCCGTGCCCTCAACAACGCAGTTACCGGTAAAGTCCACCTAAACACGGACACGTGGACAAGTGCTTGTGGGCAGGGACGGTACATCTCGCTGATGGCACACTGGGTTAACATAGTGGAAGCCGGGACCCAGTCGGACCTTGGGACGGAACACGTCCTCCCGACGCCAAGGATTGCAGGCCCTAGGTCAATCAGGGTTGCCCCCACGGTCTACAGCTCCTGAACCTCATGCTCCTCAGCCTGCTCCTCCTCCTCAGCCTCCATCTCCGAAATGACCACATCAGTCACAAGCTGGAAGCACTGCAGCACTGCCTCGGCCAAGCGGCAACAGGCTGTGCTGAAGCTAATATGCTTAGGTGAAAAAACACACAATGCTGAAGAGTTATGGACAGCTCTGAAAGAGCAGGCAGATCTGTGGCTCAAACCGCTGAACCTACAGCCAGGCATGGTCGCGTGTGACAATGGCTGGAACCTGGTGGCGGCTCAGAGGCGAGGCGAGCTCACACACGTACCATGCCTGGCCCATGTGCTTAACCTCGTGGTTCAGCGGTTACTCAAATCCTACCCGGAGCTGCCGGATCTGCTTGTTAAAGTATGCCGCCTGTGTGCCCATTTTAGAAAGTCAGCTACAGCTTCCGCTGCCCTTGCAGTGTTTCAGCAGCGTTTGCAGCTTCTGGCTCACAGACTGGTGTGTGATGTCCCCACACGTTGGAACTCTACATTGCAGATGTTGGGAAGGATTTGTGAGCAGAAGAGGGCAGTTGTTGAGTACCAGCATCAAAAAGGCTATCGGTATTCAGTTCAGACTCCACACATAAGACCTCAGTAGTGGACGTGGATGTCAGACATATGTACCATCCTCCAAAACTTTGAGGACTCCACCAAGATGGTGAGCGGCGATGACGCCATAATTAGCGTCACCATCCCGCTTCTCTGTCTTCTGAAACGCTCTCTGCTCACAATCAAAGATGATGCATTGCAGGCGGAGCATGATAAGATGGAGCAATTAACCATACAGGGTGATTACACACAGCCAAGCCTCATCTCATCCCAACGTGGATTGGGTGACAATGAGGAAGAGGAGGAGGAGGAAGGACAGGAACTAGTTTCATGCACTATAGACGGTGCTATCTGCACAGCTGTCATACCATCTGTTCAGTGTGGATGGCCAGAGGACAGAGAGGAGGAGGAGGAGAGCATGGTCAGTCATCCTCTTGGTGAGGACACGGAAGTCTTGCCTGTTAGTAGTCTGGCACGCATGGCTGAGTTTATGTTATGCTGCCTTTCCCATGACCCTCGCATTCTCAAAATTTTAGGTCATTACTGGTTGGTGACACTTCTAGACCCACTCTACAAGGAGAACTTTATATCTCTTATTCCTGAGGCGGACAGGTGTACAAAAATGAGGCAGTACCAGAAGGCCCTTGTTGCGGACCTATTAAAAAAATTCCCATCTGAAAACGCTGGAGGCAGAGGGCACACTTCGTTCGACAACCAAGGAGTACAGGCGAGAGAGACACAACTTCAATCCAGCAGAGGCAGGGGAACACTGTCAAAGTTCTGGGAGAGTTTTCTCAGACCCTCCCATCGCACAGGCCCTGAGGCGCAGGGTACTCTCACAAGGAGTGCAAAGTTTGGGAAGATGCTGAGGGAGTACCTTGCCGTACCGTACCAACGTCCTCCGTGATTCCTCTGTGCCTTATAAATATTGGGTATCCAAGCTAGATATGTGGAATGAACTGGCTCTCTATGCCTTGGAGGTCCTGGCCTACCCTGCTGCCAGCGTTTTATCAGATCGGGTTTTTAGTGCCGCTGGTGGAATTATAACTGATAAGCGCATCCTCCTGTCAACTGAAAATGCTGACAGGCTGACTCTTATAAAAATGAACAAGGGCTGGATTGGGCCAGACTTCTCAACACCACCGAATGATAGTGACGCGCCCCCTGGGCCATGTTCAGGGGATACCCGGAGCCGGATCTGGATAGGGGTAGTAGTCCTTGTGGCGGTGACCCGGTCCGTGCCCAGGGTGTCAAACTAAGTGGCAGTCTATGGCAGTAGATGTTAACTTGATCGACTACGCCACCCGTTGAGTGCGGCTTTGAAGCCGCCGCTGCAGAACAGTCCACTGAGGCCAGGTGTATCAGGATGTGCAGCGTGGTGGTATAACCCCCAACGGGAGGGGTATGTCCTCAGGGCAGCAGATGCGGATAATGGGGGTAGTTGTAGTGTAGAAAGGAGAGTCAGAGACGTGGGATGCAGTTTCAGGGTTTTTACTCACGGGTGTTCCTTTGGTCACTCTGGCCTTGAGTGACCACCCGAGCCGTGCTGCGTCCACCAGGTCCTGGACTCGGCCAACCCCCAGGCAGTTCCGGAGCGTGGTCCTGAGCTTCCCTCTCTCCTCTCTTTCTCCTGGCCGTCCCCACCAGGGATCCACCTTTGGCCGGCTCCCTCGGGTCTCTTGGTGGTTAAACCTTCTCTGGGTTCCCTGACCCTATACTTGGTGTGCCTTTCTGGTGGATTTGGTGGGGGTCGTGGCAAATCTTGACCATGACCTCCGGTTCCTGGCTGAGGATGATTGACCTCCACCAGCTTGGGTTCCGGTACCCGTGTCCGCCAACCCTTCACCCTTCTGGCTTAATTCTGGGTTCTCAGGGTTCCCTCTTGTCTTCCACTCTGGGCCTTCCTTCTTCCTCTCTCCTCACTGCAGGCCTAGCCCTGGAGCTGGGCCCAGACGGAGCCACAGCTCCTGTCAGCCCTCCTGGCTGAACTCTTCCTCAGCTCCTAAAAAGACCCTGTCCTAAGATGGTGCCCACCTTATATACTCCCTCTATGTGTGAGCCCAGGTGACCAGCACCCAATGAGCTCCTAGCTTTACCCAGAGTGCTCCCCCTATCTGCCCCTACACTACTGGGATGTTCCACCCCCCTTCCCACTCCAGCCAGGGACAGACGCTGTCGTACCTGCACATATATACTTGGTGGGAGTACCGTAGTTCTGTCCCCCGGAAATGGGATGTATGTAGTGCATGCAGCCTACTAAGCTCAGTTCCACACTCCATCCTTACCCGGGAGTGGAATACCACACCTCTGGGTTGAGGTGCAATACCCCTGTAGCAGCCGAGTCCTCAGGGTGCTACATTCCCCCCTGGTAAATCACAGCACGTCCTCGGGCTGTAAAAGAATAAAAACATACCAAAACATACAATTTTTTTCATAACATCCATAAACATATAAAACATTATATACATTATCAGCAGCATAAAACTTTTTCATAATAAACTTTTCATTGTAAACATTCTTGTTCCTCCGGCCACGGTGCAACTTGTGACTGGGTAAAGTGCAACAGTCTCTTTTAGAAAAAACACAGTTTCCTATAAAACCGGTAGGGGGCGCCTTAGGAAGCGCAACTATATACAAGGGGTTATGGCCGCTCTCAGTCCTCGGCCAGTGGGGATAAGGATTGGCTGTTCACAGTCCTCAGCCTGTTAAGGGATAGGGGACACACGGGTAACAGTTCACACTTGTCCCAACGGGGACTATACTTTTCTGGCAACAGTTCCTGTACCCTTACGGGTAACTATTTACAGTTCCGCTTTACCGTACTTCAGTAACGGCGTCCTCCTGCTCCTTCTCGCGGGTAGGCTTCAGACCCGTCCGGGTCCTCTTGTCCTTCCTCACACCGCAGCTCTTCCTCCGTCAGCCGGTGTACATGAAGGGCGTAGGGTCCTTTGGCACATTGATGCCGGGTAAAGGTGACCTCGTCACCCAGGTATAGGTCACGACCTCTGTGTCCCTCCGGCAGATGGCTCTCGACGTCCCTGCGGGTCACAAAGACGTCGCCGGGGGTGCGGTGGTCCCGGATGAAGCCCCAACCATGCTGCAGTTGGAATTTGATTACAGTCCCGGTGGCACGGGGACCATGGGCTGCACGGGGGTTCCGTCGGGTCCGGCTCTTCTGCTCTGCACTCTGTACTTGCAGCCGCTCCTCGCGGACCCGCCTCTCTCTCCGTTCCCTGTCGAAGACCTCCAATTGCTGCCGGCAGCACTCCGCACGCTCAGCTGCGGCCGCCCGGGTTTCTTGAGTGAACCCGATGAGGTCTCTTCCAGTGGGGTCCCACGCGAACTGCGCCTCCTCCAACGAGAGTGGGGTGATGTTGACAGGCGCCGGAGCCCGAATCAGGGGCTCGCACAGGGGTCCTTCCTTCCGGAGTCGGAGATGGTAGTACTCCGGTGGCCACACAAAGGGCTGCCCATCCGGGCAAGTGTGTTGGGCGAATAGGTCTTCACCCAGGTGCGGCACTGTGGAAGTTGAGGGCGCGGTGGTGGCAGCGGCGCCCGGGTCTTCCAGGCCTTGCGACCAGGCTTGGGGCACCCTGAAGGTAAAGGGCACCGTGGAGACGGCGGCGCCCGGGGGTACTTGACCTTGCGACCAGGCCGGTGGCTTAGTGGAGGTAGAGGGCGCTGTTGGGTCTGCGGCGCCCGGGGGTACTCGGCCCTGCGACCAGGCCGGTGGCATTTCCTGCTTGGCCGCGCTCAGGGTTGAGGCGCGTGACGTCACAGGGGGCGTGGCCGCGGCTCCTGCCGCTTGAGGCCTAGCTGGGAACGGTGGCGGTGCAGCGACAGGCACGGTAGGGGGAATTTCGGGCTCTGCGACGGGGAGCTGGGGCAGGTTCACGGTTATTAGGCTTGGGGTTGTGACGTCCCCTTTACCTGCCTCTGTCTCTTCAGCTCCTTCCTCGGCGTCGTCTCCGGCCTTCATTCCTCCTGCACCATCCTCAGAGGCGGTCAGACTCCTCGTCTCGGGTGGCGTGCTCCGCTGGCGGGTTCCAGCCTGCTGGGCCATCTCCCTACTCCACTCAGTCAGCGATTCTCGCTGCACCCGGGCCATCCTCCGTGCGAGGCCCTCCAGCGCGGTCTGTGCACGCTCCCGGTCTTGGGGGAGCTGTGCCAGGATCTCCACCAGGCCTAGTGGGGTGGTTGCTTGCAACAGGCTCCTGACCACAGGGTCGGTGCTGCCTGACTCTCCCTCCATCTCCGGGTGCGACCTCTCCAGACTCCTCCAGGCTGCACCCATCCTCGCTCTTTTGTTCTGTATCCGCCCATACTGAGGGCGGTCCCGGGGCAACTCGGTGATTGTCAGTTCCAGGGGCAGTCCCCTCACGCTGATGGACATCTCTATCATTACAGTCTTTGCTGGTGGGGGCGGTTTCCGCTTTTGGCGCCATTCTTGGACCTGGCCCACGATGGGAGGTGGCCTCTTGCCACCCTCTGGCACGCCCATAATGGCGTCCGCTCTGCCAGGGCGGGAAATCTTCTCAGATGGCGGGAATCGTCTCCCAGTGGCGGGAAACTCCGTGGATGGCGGGAAAAGACTGCAGATGACTGGCAAACGGCGGGAAACGATCCGAGATGGCGTCCGATGGCGGGGACCCTCTGGAACCGGCGGGAGACTTCTTTTTGAGGTAAATGTGAACTTTTCTTCAGGCACGCAGTACCCGGTGGTTGCGGGCACGTAATCCTGCCGACTACGCCAAAGTTGACGCACCCCCTGGGCCATGTTCAGGGGATACCCGGAGCCGGATCTGGATAGGGGTAGTAGTCCTTGTGGCGGTGACCCGGTCCGTGCCCAGGGTGTCAAACTAAGTGGCAGTCTATGGCAGTAGATGTTAACTTGATCGACTACGCCACCCGTTGAGTGCGGCTTTGAAGCCGCCGCTGCAGAACAGTCCACTGAGGCCAGGTGTATCAGGATGTGCAGCGTGGTGGTATAACCCCCAACGGGAGGGGTATGGCCTCAGGGCAGCAGATGCGGATGATGGGGGTAGTTGTAGTGTAGAAAGGAGAGTCAGAGACGTGGGATGCAGTTTCAGGGTTTTTAACTCACGGGTGTTCCTTTGGTCACTCTGGCCTTGAGTGACCACCCGAGCCGTGCTGCGTCCACCAGGTCCTGGACTCGGCCAACCCCCAGGCAGTTCCGGAGCGTGGTCCTGAGCTTCCCTCTCTCCTCTCTTTCTCCTGGCCGTCCCCACCAGGGATCCACCTTTGGCCGGCTCCCTCGGGTCTCTTGGTGGTTAAACCTTCTCTGGGTTCCCTGACCCTATACTTGGTGTGCCTTTCTGGTGGATTTGGTGGGGGTCGTGGCAAATCTTGACCATGACCTCCGGTTCCTGGCTGAGGATGATTGACCTCCACCAGCTTGGGTTCCGGTACCCGTGTCCGCCAACCCTTCACTCTTCTGGCTTAATTCTGGGTTCTCAGGGTTCCCTCTTGTCTTCCACTCTGGGCCTTCCTTCTTCCTCTCTCCTCACTGCAGGCCTAGCCCTGGAGCTGGGCCCAGACGGAGCCACAGCTCCTGTCAGCCCTCCTGGCTGAACTCTTCCTCAGCTCCTAAAAAGACCCTGTCCTAAGATGGTGCCCACCTTATATACTCCCTCTATGTGTGAGCCCAGGTGACCAGCACCCAATGAGCTCCTAGCTTTACCCAGAGTGCTCCCCCTATCTGCCCCTACACTACTGGGATGTTCCACCCCCCTTCCCACTCCAGCCAGGGACAGACGCTGTCGTACCTGCACATATATACTTGGTGGGAGTACCGTAGTTCTGTCCCCCGGAAATGGGATGTATGTAGTGCATGCAGCCTACTAAGCTCAGTTCCACACTCCATCCTTACCCGGGAGTGGAATACCACACCTCTGGGTTGAGGTGCAATACCCCTGTAGCAGCCGAGTCCTCAGGGTGCTACAATAGCAGCGTAACATAAACTCAAATCCAGTGTCTTTTCTTGGGAGGTGTATTCCCATGCACCTTTTCACACCCACACATGGGTATACGCTTCCTGATTTTGGCTATTTGCTCTTGTCCTCCTCCTTCTCCTCATCCCCCACCACCATATCACCAGGGTGACCGTGGTCCATGATGCAACACCCACATAATTTTTTTTAAGGGTGTTTGACTCGCCCCTGGGCCGTGGGGCACTCGGAGCCGGGCAATAGGGAGACGGTGGGGGTAGTAGTGGCGACCCGGTTCCGTGGCTCAGGGTGGTCAGACCAGTGGTAGTCCTTTAGCCGTCCTAAGTGATGTCCGACTGCGCCACCCGTGGATTGCGGTTATTATGAACCGCCGCTGCAAGGCAGATCGCTGGGGCTGATGATGTATGCAGCTGAGGTAGTGTGACTCCCCACGGGAAGAGTGCAGCCCCAGGGCAGTGTAGTGGATGGTGGGGGTGATGGTGCAGAGAGTCCCAGTGCCGTTAGTGCTGGAGGAGCGAAAGAGTACACAGACAACGTACTGCAGTCCAATGTCTTTTACTCACAGTTCATGTACTCCGGGTCACTTCTGTCAGCAATGACCGTCCGAGCCGTGCTGCGTCCACCAGGTGAGGGGCTCGGTCAACCCCAGGCAGTTCAGGAGCATGACACAGAACCCCTTCAATCCTTTCTCTGGCCTGCCTCACCAGTGACCCACTTTTGTCCAGCTGCCGCGGACTTGTGCGGGTAAATGTGGTTCCCGTTCCCCGCTGTCCTATATGGTGCCTTCCTAGCAGGTTTGATGAGGTGTCGCACCAATAAATGATCACGACCTCCGGTCTTTGGCTGAGGGCTGTTTCTCCTCCACCAACTTGGGATCCGGTACCCTTAATCTGCCTGACCCTTCACCCTGTATTCTCGTTGGTTCTTAGGGTCCCTTCTGCCGTCTTGTTCCTGAGCCCTTCTGTTTCTCTCTTTCTCTTTCTCTTCTGTTCCTTTCTGTTCTTGTTCCTTTCTGTTCTTGTTCCTTTCTGTTCCTGGCCTTCACCCTAGGCCTGCCTCGTGGAGCTGGGCCCAGACTGAGCCACAGCTCCCTGTCAGCCCTCTCTGGCTGAACTCCTTCTCTTACTCCACTCACTGAACTTCTCTTCTTCTCTTCTCTCTGTGCTGGCTGGGCCTCAGAGGCTAGGCCCGCCTACGGAGAAGAGCCCCTTGCAGAGGCCCTCACTCCGTCACTTCTTCTCTCTGACTGAACACTGTTCTAAGATGGTGCCCACCTTTTATACCTCCCTCTAGAACATGAGCCCAGGTGACCAGCAAACAGTGGGCTCCTATCTACGCTCAGGAACCAACCCCTATCTGCTCCTACATCACTGGGTATTCCTACCCCCTCCCCACTCCAGCCAGGGACATGGTCTGTCGTGCCTGCATTTCTGTCTAATGGGAGCACCGTTGAGCTGTCCCTCGGAAATGGGGTGAGTGTGCTGTATGCAGCTAACTGAACCCTGGTCCATACTCCATCCTTACCCGGGAGTGGAATATCACACCTCTGGCAGAGGTGCAATACCCCTGTAGCGGTCGAGCCCTCGGGGCGCTACATTTTTATGATGCCCTTAAAAAAAATTTTTTATACAGTATGTTCATGTATACCCCCCAGGAGTAAATGTTTGTCAGCCCATACACTTAGTGCATGGCATTACAAGTATAGGAGGCCCGCTCCTTTCTAATGGTAACAATTTTTTATGATGCGCTCCTCCACGTCTCTTCCAAGGGCCATTGAAGTGCCTCCAAATTTTTGGCAGCTCTTGCAGTCACTGCATAGTCCAACACTATGGGAGACTCTCTCCTTTCTAATGGGAATTTGTCATTACTGTGGCCTGGTCTATGTGTCTTTAAATTCTTAGTGGGTTTTTTCCTAAACTTGGTCAGCCGGTGGCCTCACTGCATACCCTATAACTGTATAGCAGACCCTCTCCTTTCTAATGGGAACATGTCGTACCTTGTTAATGTGGCCCTGCTCTGTGTGTCCTTAAATTCTTAGTGGGGTTTTTCCTAAAATTTGTCAGCCGTTGGATTCACTGCATACCCTATAACTGTATAGCAGACCCTCTCCTTTCTAACGGGAACATGTCGTACCTTGTTACTGTGGCCATGCTCTTTGTGTCTTTAAATTGTTAGTGTTTTATTCAAAAATTTTGGCCACCCTTGCAGTCACAGCATGGGCATTACCACTATAGAAGACCCGCTCCTTTATAATGGGAACATTTTTTTTACTGAGACCCTCCTCTATGTCTCTTCAAAGGGGTATTAGGTTGCGTCCAAATTTTTGACAACCCTTGCAGTCACTGGATGCGCAATAACAGTATAGGAGACCCACTTGTTAATAATGGGAACAACAAAGCATAGCCCTCTGATGGCTCTCTAACAATAGCTAGGGCCGACTGCTGGCCTTTTAAGAATAGTAAGGGCCGTCTGATGTTCCTATAAAAATAGGCTTTATGACTTTCAGAGTCCCTCCATCATAAATAAAACAGGATGTGTCTGATGACACCACATTGCCAGATTAGGTTGTAAAATGTTAAAATGACTTTTCCCGGTGAATGCATTTGTCATAAAAAATAACATAAAAAAACATAACAATAGGATCTTTCTTTAGTATAAAAACAGCATCACCAATTTAACCTCAATGTAATCACATTGTTCAGCTCATGCACCTCCTCCTCCATCTCCGAAATGACCACATCAGTCACAAGCTGACAGCACTGCTGCACTGCCTTGGCCAAACAGCAGCAGGCTGTGCTGAAGATAACATGCTTAATGCTTAATTAACAAACCGCCCAGCGCTGCATAGTTGTTGAAAGCTGTAACACAGCAGCTTGATCTGTGGCTCTCACCGCTGAACATACAGCCAGGCATGGTCGTGTGTTACAATGGGCGGAACCTGGTGACGGAGAAATGACAACCGGGGTAAATAAGGTTTCCCTATATGCCAGTCCTTTCACAGAGCTAAAGAATATGGCATGCTGTGAAATACAACTCCCACTGAGAAGCTGTTTCAGATTGAAAAACATTCTGCCCACCAGAGGATTTGTTTCTGAGGGCTAACCTTTCTCACCCGCTCAAGAGCCCCATAGCAGCTGCAAAGTTAGCGCTATCATGAACTCTCCTGAGGTAGAAGCCAAGGCACACCAGAGAATTCTCTGGTGGGACTGTCCAACCCTGTGGGAGAACATACAAATTTCTTGCAGATGTTGTCCTTGCTGGGATTTGAACCCAGGATCCCAGTGCTGCAAGACTTCAGTGCTAACCACTGATCCAATGTGCTGCCGTTCACCCTCTAATATCTAACAGGCTGGAGAAACTTGAACCTACTGCCACTCTATCATCAGCTCCTTTGTGAGAAAATTTATTTTGGCAGCCACTCAGTCTACCAAATAAAATTCCAGAGAAGGAAATTGAGGATGGCTTCGCTGCTGGAACTGGGGGCAGTGCTAATACCATGGTGTTGTACCATAGTTTGCTGGAAATATTCCAGGCTGGTAGGAGGCAAGAAAATTGCCACAGAAAAGTACCAGCAGTAATGTTCAGGCCACATTTCAAGTGCAAGCAGCTTTAGAGGGCTTCCTGGGAGAAATGACACTCAGAGTAGATACGGTTTCCCTCTATGCCAGTCCTTTCACTGAGCTAAATACAACTCTTATCAAAAAAAGTTGTGGACTGGCTCCGTACCGTCCCTGGCCACATTCACCTGTCCACGTGTTTGTGGTTAGGCGGTCCTTCCCAGTAAGTGCACTGGGGAGGGCACGGGTAATGTTATTGGACCCGTGGTTGTGGAAGGCGGAGGCGATACCGGGAAATATAGTGGCGGCTGGGGACCGAGTATGGACACCCGGCCGCCGCCGGCATGAGGTTATGAAAAGCTTCCGCCTCCACGAGCCTAAAAGGCCACATTTCAAGTGCAAGCAGCTGTCAAAAATTTGGCAGTATAGTATTGCAGCCTGTGGGTGGGTGGCTGCCGGCATTCTTGTGCTTGCATAACAAGGAATGGGGTAGGGACAACTGAACACTGCAGTGGGACAAGGACGTGGACGGTGATTGTTGCAAGTCTGCAACGACAGGTGCATGGCGGGAGGCATCTTCGCATGTGCCAAGGATCACTTATGATGGGCACACATTTAGGCAGTGACCTGGGATTCAGAGATGTTTCCAGAGGTCTTCCTCTTGCTGTTCCCATGTCTTTTCAGCACTGTATGCATGTGTCTGATGATGTGTCACACACCACATGGCCAGATAAGGTTGTAAAATGTTAAAATGACATTTCCTGGTGAATGCATTTGTCTTGGTTGAAAGCAATGCAAAAGTGCAAAAACGTGTCAATAATGCTACGTGTGAACATAGCCCAAGGTGTGTAGGAGTATTTTTGTTTTTGTTTATTTATTTTGCCTTATATACAAGTCATCACCCTGGAAAGGATGTTCCTTACGCCGTAAAAGTGGCGCAATACTCTGACGACGTTGTTGACAGCAGTGATCTGGGAGTCAGGGATGCTTCCAGGGGTCTTCCCCATGCTGTTCACATGTCATTTGAGCACAGTTCCCATCGATTTGGGTAATTTTTAGGCCCTCTGCAGACCGCCGTGGGGAGCCACCTGAAAAATGCTCAAGTTTCCCCTAGACTTATATTGGGCTCATTGCTCGGGTTGAGCACCCGAGTATTTCAATTTGCTCGACCCCAGCAACGAGTACTCGAGCATTTTAGTGCTCGCTCATCACTAATGACAACCAAAAACATCCAAATAATCCTGATCAAAAAGTTCACATACCCTGGTGATTTTGGCCTGATAACATGCACAGAATTTGACACAAATGGGTTTGAATGGCTACTAAAGGTAACATCCTCACCTATGACCTGTTTGCTTGTAATCAGTGTGTGTGCATAAAGCTGAGTGAGTTTCTGGGATCCAGCCACTGACGTTTCTGGATTTTGAGATGGGGAAAGCAAAAGAATTATCAACGGATCTACGGGAAAAGGTAGTTGAACTGTATAACACAGGAAAGGGAGGCAAAAAGAGTATAACACAGGAAAGGGATACAAAAAGATATCCCAGGAATTGATAATGCCAGTCTGCAGTGTTCAAACTGTGATTAACAAATGGAAAATCAGATGCTCTGTAAAAACCAAACCACAGTCAGGTAGACCAACAAAAATTTCAGCCACAACTGCCAAGAAAATTGTTCGGGATGCAAAGAAAAACCCACAAATAACATCAGCTGAGAACACACTTAGGGGTGTACTCACTTTTGTTGCCAGCGGTTTAGACATTAATGGCTGTGTGTTGAGTTATTTTGCAGGCACACCAAATTTACAGTTAAACATTGTATCAAAGTGTCACATCTTCAGTGTTGTCCCATCAAAAATATATATATGTATTCCGGCCCATTTTTGGAGTTTTGTGTGAAATTATGTCCAATTTGCCTTTTTTTTCTCAGTTTTTTTGTGTTGTTCCAATAAACACAAAGGAAATAAACATGCGTGTAATAAAACATGTGTAATTTTCTGAAACAATTTCAAGGGTGCCAGCACTTTCCTCCATGACTGTATATGCAGGTAGAGTCCTTAACCCCTTTACAACCCAAAGTGGTTTGCACGTTAATGAGAAGGCCAATTTTTACAATTCTGACCACTGTCACTTTATGAGGTAATTACTCTGGAACGCTTCAACGGATCCCCTGGTTCTGAGAATATTTTTTCATGACATATTGTACTTTATGATTGTGGTAAAATTTCTTCGATATCACTTGTGTTTATTTGTGAAAAAAACAGATATTTGGCGAAAATTTAGAAAATTTTGCAATTTTCAAAATTTGAATTTTTATGCCCTTAAATCGGAGAGATATGTCACACAAAAAAAGTTAATAAATAACATTTCCCATATGTCTACTTTACATCAGCACAATTTTGGAACCCAAATTTATTTTTATTAGGGAGCTATAAGGGTTAAAATTGACCAGCGATTTCTCATTTTTCCAACAAAATTTACAAAACCATTTTATTAGGGACCGCATCACATTTGAAGTCACTTTGAGGGGTCTTTATGACTGAAAATACCCAAAAGTGACACCATTCTTAAAACTGCACCCCTCAGTGAATCGGGTCATCATGACAACATCCGGGAAGCCGCGGCACACATTGCTGGACGCCGGCAGGAGAGGTGACTATCCCGATCACCTCCCCTTGCCCCCGCAATGCTGCGAACGACTTCGATCCCAGCATTGCGGGGGTTAATGTGCGGGACCTCTCCCAGCACATAGCACCGGGTGTCAGTTGTGACAATCAGTTGACACCCGGCGGCGATCACGCCCGCACAGCCTGTGTGCGGGCGCGATCGCAAAGATGTACTAATACATATCAGGCTCTTAAGTCCCAGGGCGCAGATACGTATCAGTACGTCTTGGGCTTTAAAGAAGTTAAAATTATGTGAAAATGGGAAAAGTCACAAAACTTTGCAACTTTTCAAGAGCTTTATGCCAGTTTTCTGGCAAAAACACTGGTGAATCGGGTTCATAATCTCTAATCCTTTCAGCTCCCTTTAATTAGACTACTTTCAACAAACTAATTATAAGTATTGGGTCTGTTTTTTTTTTAATGCTTTTAAAATAATTGTAAATATTTTCAATCCCCTTTTGTTATAAGGATTTCCCAAAAATTAGCTAATCATAGGTTGTCCTGCATTCGTGACAGTGATTGACTGCGCGGTCACTTGGAAGTTTACATTGGCATCACTACAGGGCCGGTAAAGAAGGACTGTCAGGGACCCCCAGAGTGTGGTAAAATGCGCCAACTAATTCATAATTCATTTAATTCTCACACAATATACTAAGTTAGTGTAAGTCTACCAAAAAGCAACAAAACTTGGTGCTAAAAAAATTGAGCATAACTTTTTGAAAAATGAACCAGGTTATGCCAAATCTTACATATTTTGTGACTTTGTGATCAGTTATCAACACAAATATTTTACTCAAATTACCAGATCGATGGATAAGAATTGGGACTTTTCCCTAAATCTCTCCAAAACATCACCGCTTATAGAAGACCACCCTCATATCCAGATCAGATTTTCTGTGAGAGATGCCCAGATTCACAATATAGTATGCATACTGGCCATCTATGAGAAGTCCACCCCAATGGAAGTCCAGTTATTAAAGAGGATTTTACTGTTTATATAAGGGGCAGACAATGACAGTGAAGGGCCCTTAATCAGGACTTCTGATCTGGGCCCCCCACCCTCCATCAGGCACCACCTACATATACATTTCCATGTATATTTATATTAGGCACACATATAAAATTTGCACATGCTAATACTCTATACACATTTTAACGTATGCATATGTGGCACCCCAGGGGTCTGGTTTCCACAGTAACAGCAATGTTATGTCTGAGAGCAGGTGGGAGGTCTCTTGGTCAGGAATCCTATGCATGCCACACCTCCTGCCCAGTCCTGGGAGGGGAAGGACTTCCCCTATATAAACCTGGGGCTGAGGCAGGGTTAGAGAGTTCAAAGGGAGAGTTGAGCCAGGAGGGCGGACAGGGAGCTGTGGCTTCGGCTGGGCCCAGCTCCCGGGCCATGCCAGAAGTAGAGACAGAGAAGAGAAGCAGCATAGGAAGAAACAACAGGAGCTCTGTGGGAGCAGTGCTACAAGGAGTCAGGGGCTGGCAGCTGCAGAGCTCGCCCTGACTGAGAAGTTATCACCGGACCCGGAGTCCGAGGCTGTGGGGACTAACCCTTACCCAGCAGCAGAAACCGTCCGGCAGGGGATTTCAAGTCCTCTGGCCCAGAAACCCGAAGGCACGGTCACACGCGTGGGACCAGCACCGCCGTCGTGGAGCGGAAGGCACTAGAAGGCCCCGAGTCACCGGCCATACGGGTGAGCACCACACGGTACACTCAGGGACGTGGGCTACTTTTACCCGCCTCTAGCAAGGTAGCCAGAAGAGTACAGTTAGTTGGGAAGGCCTACAACTCCACCTGGCCAGGGGAGATTCCATCTGCTCAAGGACTGACCAGGCCCCGATCGCTAGCAAGTACTCCGGGAGGGTCTGTCTTTGTCACCAGTAAAGACCCTGAACTACACCGCATCGTCTCTGAGTGGTTCCTGCTACCCCCATCTTCCACGTCGGCTGCCCTGAGGCCATACCCCTCCCGTTGGGGGTTATACCATCCACGCTGCACCATCCTTCCACCGGCCTCAGCGGTCTGCCCTGCAGCGGCAGCTCCATAGCTGCATTCAACAGGTGGCATAGTCATCCTACATCTACTGCTAATATACCGCCACTTAGTCTGACTCCCTGGGCACGGACCGGGTCACCGCCACGAGACTACTACCCCTATCAGATCCGGCTCCGGGTAGTCCCTGCGTGCGCAACGCTACGTCACATAGGCCCAGGGCGCGTCAACTTTTGGCGTAGTCGGCAGGATTTCGTGCCCGCAACCACCGGGTACTGCGTGCCTGAAAGAGAAACTTTTAAAATTTACCTGTGGTGAAGATTCCCGCCATCCGGCGCCATCTTCAGCCTTCTTCCCGCCATCCGTGAAGTTTTCCCGCCATCCGGCGCCATCTTCAGCCTTCTTCCCGCCATCTGTGGAGTTTTCCCGCCGTTGGACGCCATTTTGAGGACGCCGCGCGGGAAGAAGAGGGGCGTGGACTCCGAAAAGCCCGCGAGAACTGAAGCCCCGCCTCACGTCCGGACGTTGCGTAAGGTCCTGGAAGGAGCCCAGCAGACGCCGACGTCACAGGAGCGCGACGAGAGGTCCTCAACCCTGACGATCCACTGCGGAGCCGCGGCCTACGGAAGAGGATCATCGCAAGGTAGGCCACGGTCCACTAGGGGAGAGGAAGATGTCGGATACGGAGGAGAGCTTCACTGCCTCAACCCCCGCCAGCGCCACCGCTGCTGCAGTCATGCCTTTCACCATGCCCTATATCCCGGGAGCGGCCTGGCTACCCCAGTACTCAGGGGAGTCACATACCCTACATGACTTTAGAGAAAAGCTGGATAGCCTCTTCCAGGTGTACCCCCTCACAGAAGAGCAAAAAGTGAGCATCCTGGTGGCCCAATTAACCGGGGCAGCCCAAAGGGAGGTAAAGTCCTGGCCACCTGGGAGGAGGACTGTCGCAGAGATACTAACCCGGCTAACCGAGGAGGAGCTGCAGTACTACCAATACGAGGAAAGCCAAGAGGACCCGGACGGGTCTGAGGACTACCCTCAGGAGGGAGCACAAAGAGGACATAGCTGCTGAAGGGAAGTAGCGTGAATAAAGAGCTGTACATAGTTACCCGATAGGGTACAAGGACTGCTGCTAATTAAAATATGGTCCCCGTTGGGATTAGTGAATTGTTCCCCGTGTGTCCCTATCCCTTACCAGGCTGAGGACTGTGAGCAGCCAATCCTTATCCCCACTGGCCGAGGCCTGAGAGCGGCCATATCCTGTAAATAATTATGTGTTTCTAGTTATTTTTAGGAGTCCTTGGTGGATTTACCGGGAATCCTTGTACAGTTAGTGAAGCGTAAACCAGGATGGACTAAAGACTGTTAAGGACTCGGGGCAGGACAGACCCCTACCTGGTTACGTCTCCCTGTTTTGGTGAAATGGACACCTTTGTTTTCTTCAAAGACTGCACCCGGTTGCGGACACGCCGTGACCGTCTTTATGTGTTTCCTTATTGTAATGTTATTTTTTTTTTTATGCCTTGTTATGTTGACAAAAGTATGTTTAGTCCCGGAGTACTAAATTTCACTAGGGGGGAATGTGGCACCCCAGGGGTCTGGTTTCCACAGTAACAGCAATGTTATGTCTGAGAGCAGGTGGGAGGTCTCTTGGTCAGGAATCCTATGCATGCCACACCTCCTGCCCAGTCCTGGGAGGGGAAGGACTTCCCCTATATAAACCTGGGGCTGAGGCAGGGTTAGAGAGTTCAAAGGGAGAGTTGAGCCAGGAGGGCGGACAGGGAGCTGTGGCTTCGGCTGGGCCCAGCTCCCGGGCCATGCCAGAAGTAGAGACAGAGAAGAGAAGCAGCATAGGAAGAAACAACAGAAGCTCTGTGGGAGCAGTGCTACAAGGAGTCAGGGGCTGGCAGCTGCAGAGCTCGCCCTGACTGAGAAGTTATCACCGGACCCGGAGTCCGAGGCTGTGGGGACTAACCCTTACCCAGCAGCAGAAACCGTCCGGCAGGGGATTTCAAGTCCTCTGGCCCAGAAACCCGAAGGCACGGTCACACGCGTGGGACCAGCACCGCCGTCGTGGAGCGGAAGGCACTAGAAGGCCCCGAGTCACCGGCCATACGGGTGAGCACCACACGGTACACTCAGGGACGTGGGCTACTTTTACCCGCCTCTAGCAAGGTAGCCAGAAGAGTACAGTTAGTTGGGAAGGCCTACAACTCCACCTGGCCAGGGGAGATCCCATCTGCTCAAGGACTGACCAGGCCCCGATCGCTAGCAAGTACTCCGGGAGGGTCTGTCTTTGTCACCAGTAAAGACCCTGAACTACACCGCATCGTCTCTGAGTGGTTCCTGCTACCCCCATCTTCCACGTCGGCTGCCCTGAGGCCATACCCCTCCCGTTGGGGGTTATACCATCCACGCTGCACCATCCTTCCACCGGCCTCAGCGGTCTGCCCTGCAGCGGCAGCTCCATAGCTGCATTCAACGGGTGGCGTAGTCATCCTACATCTACTGCTAATATACCGCCACTTAGTCTGACTCCCTGGGCACGGACCGGGTCACCGCCACGAGACTACTACCCCTATCAGATCCGGCTCCGGGTAGTCCCTGCGTGCGCAACGCTACGTCACATAGGCCCAGGGCGCGTCACATATACATAGTGCACACAAACATAAAATACGGACATACACATAAGATGCACATACACAGTATAGAGTCCCGGTAGTCCTCATAGTTTTAAGCATGGACCCTGGCAAATTGTAGACGGACTTTTATTGTTCATGGGCTTTAAGGGAGAGAGGCTTCCTTTGTGGAGGACACTCATGAATGCCATTCATTTGCAGTGTACACCGTGTCGTGTCATGGAAAACACTCACCCTAGTTTGGCTTTCTACTTCTTCAGCTAATAGCAATGAATTTGCCTGTCGATTTTCTTCTCATCAGAAGATGCTTTTGTTTAGATGTTAACTTCCATCTGACTGATAAGAAAAGCTTTGCTGATCTTCTTGTAGACTTCACATTTTTTGTAAAGAAATTATTTTCTTTCTCAGAAATGTCTTGTGACATTTCTCTTCTATGTGGTGCCACTTACCCTTCTCATCAGAGGACGCTTTTGTTTAGGTGTTAACTTCCATAGTCGGCCTGGACGTCTCTGTAAGATGGTTGCAGTTCCATCTTTGTTATAGTTTTGCATCACTTTTGCTACAGTATTCTGACTGATAAGTAAAGTTTTGCTGATCTTCTTGTAGACTTTACATTTATTGCAAAGAAATTATTTTCTTTCTCAGGTTTTGTGACATTTCCCTTCTATGTGGTGCCATTGCTGATAGCATGAAATGGGAAGGAGTTTTCTTTATTAAGTAACTTCCTTTTACAGACACCTGTCTGCTGGACATCTGTTTAATGAATAATTACACTTACCTGTGGTTCAGTTCTTGTTAATTAGAATTTTGTTGTCTAAACTTAGCTTTTCTCTTAAGACTGTTACTGGGATGTTCTCATTTTCGAAACATGATCTTGAATGAGTTTGTTAAGAAAATTACTTTTTTGGGGTCTGCAAAATACCAAATCTTGTTTGCATTCAATGGCTCAAATTTGCGAGAGTATTTTGTAGTATGGTATCCCATATAAAATGATGATTCTGAAAGGAAACTACAGGTTTGCTGACAAATCTATTTGGGTGTACTGATTTATGCTAAACACTGTATATATATATATATATATATACAGTACAGACCAAAAGTTTGGACACACCTTCTCAGTTAAAGATTTTTCTGTATTTTCAAGACTATGAAAATTGTACATTCACACTGAAGGCATCAAAACTATGAATTAACACATGTGGAATCATATACTTAACAAAAAAGTATGAAACAACTGAAAATATGTCTTATATTCTAGGTTCTTCAAAGTAGCCACCTTTTGCTTTGATGACTGCTTTGCACACTCTTGGCATTCTCTTGATGAGCTTCAAGAGGTAGTTACCGAAAAAGGTTTTCACTTCACAGGTGTGCCCTGTCAGGTTTAATAAGTGGGATTTCTTGCCTTATAAATGGGGTTGGGACCATCAGTTGTGTTGTGCAGAAGTCTGGTCGATACTCTGCTGATAGTCCTACTGAATAGACTGTTAGAATTTGTATTATTGCAAGCAAAAAGCAGCTAAGTAAAGAAAAACGAGTGGCCATCATTACTTTAAGGAATGAAGGTCAGTCAGTGCGAAAAATTGGGAAAACTTTGAAAGTGTCCCCAAGTGCAGTTGCAAAAACCATCAATCGCTACAAAGAAACTGGCTCACATGAGGACCACCCCACGAAAGGAAGACCAAGAGTCAGCTCTGCTTCTGAGGATAAGTTTATCCGAGTCACCAACCTCAGAAATCGCAGGTTAACAGCAGCTCAGATTAGAGGCCGGGTCAATGCCACACAGAGTTCTAGCAGCAGACACATCTCTTCAACAACTGTTAAGAGGAGACTTTGTGCAGCAGGCCTTCATGGTAAAATAGCTGCTAGGAAACCACTGCTAAGGACAGGCAACAAGCAGAAAACACTTGTTTGGGTTAAAGAACACAAGGAATGGACATTAGACCAGTGGAAATCTGTGCTTTGGTCTGATGAGTTCAAATTTGAGATCTTTGGTTTCAACCACCGTGACTTTGTGCGATGCAGAAAAGGTGAACGGATGGCTCTACATGCCTGGTTCCCACCATGAAGCATGGAGGAGGAGGTGTGATGGTGTGGGGGTGCTTTGCTGGAGACACTGTTGGGGATTTATTCAAAATTGAAGGCATACTGAACCAGCATGGCTACCACAGCATCTTGCAGCGGCATGCTATTCCATCCGGTTTGCGTTTAGTTGGACCATCATTTGTTTTTCAACAGGACAATGACCCCAAACACACCTCCAGGCTGTGTAAGGGCTATTTGACCAAGGAGGAGAGTGATGGGGTGCTGCGCCAGATGACCTGGCCTCCACAGTCACCAGACCTGAACCCAATCGAGATGGTTTGGGGTGAGCTGGACCACAGAGTGAAGGCAAAAGGGCCAACAAGTGCTAAGCATCTCTGGGAACTCCTTCAAGATTGTTGGAAGACCATTTCCGGTGACTACCTCTTGAAGCTCATCAAGAGAATGTCAAGAGTGTGCAAAGCAGTCATCAAAGCAAAAGGTGGCTACTTTGAAGAACCTAGAATATAAGACATATTTTCAGTTGTTTCACACTTTTTTGTTAAGTATATAATTCCACATGTGTTAATTCATAGTTTTGATGCCTTCAGTGTGAATGTACAATTTTCATAGTCATGAAAATACAGAAAAATCTTTAAATTAGAAGGTGTGTCCAAACTTTTGGTCTGTACTGTATATATATATATATATATATAAACCTTATAAGTTTGGTATCACAGTAATCGTACTACTGACTCTGAATAATTTTGTCAGTTTGTTTTTACAACACAATACACACTGTAAAATGAAGGAGCCCAAACCTGGCATTTTTTCTCATTTTTCAACACATTATATGATAAAATGAATGGTGTTGTTCAAAACTACAACACTAAGCGTCAGCACACTGTGATTTGCTGATCTGTAAGATGCGTTCTTTGTGCTGTGAAAATACACAGCTGTGATATCTCACCAAATATTCATAGTGGGAACTTAAAATTATGTTTTTCTGCCATGATTAAGGATGGTTTGGATGTATGAAACATGTTGACCTTTTATTTCTATCTTTGTGGAATTAAGGCTGCATGAACCAGTCACCAACCATTATCTGTATATGTACAAATATTAAGTGCTACTGAGTGCTGTAGGAAAAACTTAGAATAGTGAGGTGATTTGATAGTCCTGCCACAAATAATCTGTTTCTACTGCACACTTAAAATCTCTGATAGTGGGAATGAACCTGATTGCCTGCAGTAGTGCACTCCTGAGAGCTGGTGCAGCAGAGAAAATGTCTTGGACATGAGAGTGGGAGGTCCTGATTATGGAGGATGTTAATCTTAGCTCATTGGAGTGTAGATATGGTAGAGATGCAGGACTGTGCAGCAGTGTGGAGAGGTTTGTGGATGAGTGTAATGACTGGTACAGGGTGGATGCACCAGTGTAATTGCTGGACAGAAATATGAGACTGACTGCTGCATTAAGGATAATGAGAAATACATTTAGTGGGAAGAAGAGCAATTAGTGAGTTACAAGTATTTGTGAATTCAAGACAAAAAGGAATCAGAGCAACAGTAACAGATTTTACTTTTTTTTAATTAATAATGGGATGAATAAAATCGTGAACATTGTCAATAGAATAAATCAAAGTCAGGAAGATAGCCGAGGTCAGATACCAGGTGATCAGTAAATGACAAGTCAGACGAGCAGTATGAATACCGCGGAGCCCGATGACAGAGGCGTTACTGAAACTTGTCCAGGTTGACCAGTCAGAAGGCCACAGGTAGATGGTGAAGGTCCTTCTATACAGCTCCACCAGTGATGATGGATCTGCTGGACTTCAGGGCGCTGGATGCTTAGGTGTCCCGTCTTTTAGATGGTTTTAGGGCAACAGTGACAGCATGCAAATGCGCGAGCAGCCCTGGATAATCCACGCCGGCAGGATGATAAGATCCGGCGGAAGATGGAACCTATGAGAAGAGAAATAAATATAATGTAAGTGATGGGACTCCATATTACATGATAATGCTGTGCAGTCACTGTGGCCGGACGGCAGAGGAATATTATCATACAGAGGTCAGGGGTCATTGTCAGCAATCATACATGTGACAATCCCATCACTGACAGATGACATCTACTCCACATGAATTATTCTCACTGACATCACACAACATGGAGTTGATTCTCACACTTACCTCGTCTCTTTTTCCCATTTTTTCCATTTTCTGAGTTTTGTTGCTCCATACTCAGATTTATTGCCGATTTTCTTTCTTCATGAGATGGAAATTCTGATGAAAAATTAAAAAAAAAATCAGTAACAATATCTTCTTATAGGATCTGCTTTGTCATAATATGGATAACATAAGAGACCTATAGTATTGTATAAAACCATGTGGGAATATTTGAGCCTTGAAGTCACCATTCACATTGCTGGTGCTGTAGACATGTACATACCTGGCAATGGGGACGAGGGTGGCAAGATGGTAACAGCATCGTCTGTATTACATACAGGAACAGATACTTTCTGCCTGTTTGAAGAAGAAAAACATGTAAATCTCAAGTAAACTCCATATAAAAGGGGTTGTCTCACTAGAAGAACACCGACTATAAGGCCTAGTAGGACATATGACTGTCATAGTGGGGAAGGTCTTCTGCTCAAGACTACCTTTTATAGAGAGCTGAGAGGAAAACAACTACCAAGAATGGCCGGCATTTCATACTATATCTCTCCTACAGTGAGGGCAGCACTAAAAGTGCATGACCGGCCACAATTATGGGCTGTTATATCCAACAATTCCGAAAGCTGAAAGCACAATGACCCATAACCATGGGGCGGTGGATGCTACATTTGATATTATGGTATTTATGTCCTATATTTGGTGTTGTGCACATATATCAGCCTGGAGCTCCCAGTAATGACCCCATAATCTACTCACATTTCTGAGATGTTTGTGTTGGATTCTGGTGTACACTCTGGAGGGGCCTTGGGATCCTCGTTGTTCACCATCCCGTTAGTGGTGGTAGAGTGCTAAATGTGGATAACAATAAGTTATTAAATATACATACTTTTTAATTTTGTAGATCCTTTTTTGTACATATTTTGGATTTATCGATCACATACTTACTTTAGAAAGCCTCTCAGAAGATGATGATGCAAATATTCGGAAGATAAAGTTCTCATCGTCCTCACTTGTGCCCTCCTTATCCTCTGAGATCAGATGGTTGTTTTCATCAGAGTGATCTACAAGACATAGGTAAGGAAGGATTGTTAGAGGGTGTCAGTATAACACAGTCGCTATATCTCACTAGGTTAATAGATGATGCAACGTAATATACAGAATACATGAAAAAAAACTCCTGTACAAAATTAAGGAAATAGGGATACAGTACGAACCCATGGTCAACATAGCTGAGATCCATGAAACATGGATAACATAGTAGACCAGAAAAACCATGTGGAAATATTTGAGCCTTGAAGTCAACATTCACATTGTTGGTGCTGTAGACATGTACATACCTGGCAATGGGGACGAGGGTGGCAAGATGGTAACAGCATCGTCTGTATTACATACAGGAACAGATTCTTTCTGCCTGTTTGAAGAAGAAAAACATGTAAATCGTAAGTAAACACAGTATAAAATGGGTTGTCTCACTATAAGAACACTGACTATAAGGCCTAATAGGACATATGACTGTCATAGTGGGGAAGGTTTTCTGCTCAAAACTACCTTCCATGGATCAGAACACAACTACCAAGAATGGCTGGCAAGTAATACTACAGCTCTCCTACAGAGTAGGCAGTGCTAAAAATGCATGACCTGCCACAATTATGGGCTGTTATCTTCTGCATTTTCTGAAGCCAAAAGTACAATGACCGTTAACCATGAAGCGGTGAATGCTGCATTTGATATTCTGATATTTATGTCCTATATTTGGTGTTGTGTACATAGATCAGCCTGGAACTCCCAGTAATGAAGTAATGACCCTTTATAATCTACTCACATTTCTGAGATGTTTGTGTTGGTTTCTGGTGTATACTCTGGAGGGGCATTGGGATCCTCATTGTTCACCGTCCTGGTAGCGATGATACAGAGCTAAATACGGATAAAAATAAGATATAAAATATTTTTTTTATGTACTTTTAGAGTTGTTTTACATTTTTTTTACATATTTTGGATTTATTAATCACATACTTACTTTACAAAGCTTTTCAGAAGATGACGTAAAATTTTGGAAGTCAAGGCTCTCATTGTTCTCACTTGTGCCTTCCTCATCCTTTGAGACCAGATGTTTGTTTATATCAGAATGATCTACAAGAAATAGGTAATGAAGTATTATTAGAGGTTGTCAGTATAACACAGTCACTATTTATCACTAATATTAATGGGAACAGATGATCACATATTAGGGAAGATGAGACAAACTGTCGCTTAGTCTAGATGACGTCTCCTTCTACTTACTGATAAATAAGCTGGTGTCTGCATCTGAAACAAGCTGAGGAACATACTCCAGCTCCTGGCTCAGAATGTTGTCAAAGTCCAAGTCACTCAGGAATGGATGAACCTTGATCTCAAATGCTCCTCCTAGAAAAAGAAAAACAAAAGTGATGCGGACATAGTCAGGGATGGCTCCATATCTGAACAGTTTATCGTAATCTTAACTAATGACAAAACTGAGCCGACATGAAGGAAATAAACTGGAAGTCTTAGTGTGGAGAACTAGAAATACAGTAGATGAGCTGATAGAGAAATGCTGATCTTCATGGACATGAGCGATATGTCCTTGGTCTAATAAGGGAATATTAATACTAGTATATCTGTTACCTGTCCCAAGTCTACGCACAGGATTTCTTCTGAGCAGCTCAGTGATGAGATTCTGAGCATCCAGGGGTGGAGCGCGATCACAATTCCAAATTAGTTCTCCTGTTACATAGAAAATTACAGAAAATAAAACCTCTTTACTGGACTGTAACATAAAGCAAAGGAAATAACTAAACAAATGTAACCAATCAACGCAATGATCGGATTATTCTACTCACCAATGACAACCCTTTTATAAAGCTCAGTGAGGGAATCAGCATCAAATGGTACACATCCCAGCAGGAATTTATACAGGATGATCCCCAATGACCACCAGTCAACAGGTCTTCCATAGCCTTCTTTCAGGATGATCTCTGGGGCTATGTAACATGGGGTGCCACAGAACTGGAAACCAACAGAACATAGAGATGAGAATCGATGAAACAATTATTATGACAAGATATCATCGTTAAAACACAATGCAGAAGATAAAATATTAGTGGAAAAGTTCTCTAGAAAGGAAGAACGTAGAGAAGAGACAATAGTGTGATGAGATTTGCAAATAACAAGCTAAGTTCTTGTAGGTGATGCTGACCTCACGGTCCTGGAACTCTCTGGAGATGTCCACTGCTAATTCCTTGTAGGTGTTGGTTTTCGGTATCATTAGACCAAGTTTTGAAATCCCAAAATCGGTAACTTTAATATGTCCAGTAGATGTAATCAGGAGGCTGCAAAAGAGAAGATGGTTTTAGCCTCACAGACTGAATGATAATAAATGACAACTTTCCCCACTTTATTATACTACGGGGGCACTTACTTTTCCGGCTTCAGGTCTCTGTGCACCACACCGTAACTATGCAGGTATTCCACGGCAAGTACCGCCTCTGCAAAGTACAAGCGGGCCATGGGGACAGAGAAAGGACCCCTGGTGCTTAGAAGGGTCCCACAGTCTCCACCTATAGAAGAAAGGAAATATGACCAGTGAGGGGTTTATACAGAAGATAACCATGATATACCACGAGCAGATAACCATGATGTATAATGAGCAGTGAGCGGAAACATCCTGGGGAGATCACACAGATAGTGGCGTACATAGAAATCACAAGACCCCATATCAAAAGTTGTAATTGCCCCCCACCCTAAAAAATAAAAAAGAAATATATTTATATCCCTGTTGAAGCAGCTTGGTGTTCTCACCAGCAATACAACTTTTATGGCCATTTTAGAGTATGATGCTCCCAAAAATGCCCACACCCACACTCAATGAGTATGGTATCCCCACAGTGAATCCTCCTAAGGAAGCCACCACTTAGAAGGAGGCCAGCCACAACCCCCTACTCGGTGTGATGGCACCCACAGCAACCCTCCCACTCAGGATAATGGTTCCCACAGTCCCTCACACAATATAATGGTCCGCATAACTCCCCACTCAGTATGATGTCCCCACACAGAATGGGGGCCTCCATACAGAGTGAGGACCCCCACAGCACCCCACTTAATATGATGACCTCCACTCAGCATTCACAGTCCCCCCATATCTAGTCATACGGCCCCCTTTCAGTATTTTGGCCCCTACTAGCCACCTACTCAGTATTTTTGCCCCCACCAACCCCACCTCCTTGAAGAAGCAAATACCGCTGAAATTGTGATGACAGGTGGAGGGATGCTGCCCACTGCCGAGCGTCGACAGACCCCCTCCGACTGATGAGCCCCATAGCGCCCCTGCACCAAGATCAATGAATTTACGAGCATCTTGGTAATAGATAACCTATAGTAAATGCTCTGTGGGGAAGTAACCAACAATGTCCTAATGATATGAGCAGTGATAAGATGAAAGCAGACATGGGCTGAATATAATACAACAGATGTGTCTTACCTCCTACATACTCCATGACCATACACAGGTGAGATCTAGTTGGAAAGGAGCAGAGCATGGAGACCACAAAGGGACAATCAGCAAATGTTAAGATGTCCCTCTCCAGAAAGGCCCATTCCAATCTCTGTGCAGTATTTAGGTTCCGCTTAGCCATTTTCTTCATAGCAAAGGTCTGGTGTGAGTCTTTATGATGCACTAAGTAGACGGCCCTGGAGAGAAGGAGAATCCATCGGTTATAATAAATCCTTATTAATAATCCATCTATAGAAATCATTATATGTTTAATACTGGTATCCTGGTAACATTTCTCCTTGCGGAGAGTGACATGTTAAGCTTGTCAAGGTGAGGAGACTTTTAAGCCTCAATGATCCTCTGGGAAATATGCAAATTGTCTCTTCGGAGAGGAAGAGAACTAGAACTCTAGTGCCACCTATAGGAAGTAGTAATCCTAAAAGTCAATATCGACCCTTTAACGAGCCTTATCACATGACATGGAATAATAGCCATAACCAAAATCTCAATTTTCGGACACTATGTTTTGGGGTACAAGCACTCATCAGTGCAAAGTGTGAGATATGGTTTGGCTGGGTAAGAGGCATCTGACCGGGATCCAAGCGGTAACGTTTCTCCTTGCGGAAAAAGCCATGTTAAGCATGTCAAGGTGAGGAGACTTTTAAGCTGCAATGCTCTTCTGGGAAATATGCAAATTGTCTCTTTTCAGAGAGGAAGAGAACTAGCACCCTAGTGCCACCTATGGGAAGTAGCAATCCTATTTCCCAGAGGAGCATTGTGGCTTAAAAGTCTCCTCATGTCCGCAAGGAGAAATGTCAACCCCTTGGATACCGGTCAGACACCTCTCACCCAGTCAAACCATATCTCACACTTTGCACTGAAGAGGGGCAGTACCCCAGAACACAGTTCCTGCAAATTGAGATTTTGGTTTTGGCTATTATCCTAAGTCATGTGACAAGGCTTGTTAAAGGGTCGATATTGACTTTTAGGATTGCTACTTCCTATAGGTGGAGTTCTAGTTTGCTTCCTCTCAGAAGAGACAATTTGCATATGTTTAATACTAGAAGTCTGGCCGCCACTATAAATCCACATCTAGAAATACATAAAATAGCACTACATAGATCACCTATGCGAGGTCTCCACAATGCCACTTCTGCCTGAGCCATCACCCAGGTCACATTATAGATACGAGAATCTACTGAAATTCTCTTTGGGCAGATTCGCTACAATTTAGTGCAAATAAAATTGGTCCAAAATGAATGTGCTCCAGGGCTCTCTTCTGCTGCTGAGGCCAGTGATTGGGCCCACATGGTCATGGTGGAGGGTGTAGATGTCATTGACGTCAATATGGTGTCACCCTTCATGTGACCATGTGTAGCCAACTTCTCTGATCAGCTTCATAATGGAGCCCCCCCATCAAAACAAAGATCAGAGTGGAGAGCAGAAAAGCTCAGGTGGAGGAGGCAGCATAAGAACAGATGAGGGTCTAGCACAGGCGAATGTAATAATATTATATTATTATATATTATATTATATGTAATTATATTATTTAAATCACTTTCCTTGCAGTTTGATTTGCTACAGATCACATAATTTCCCTATGATAACACTGAATGGCAGAGTGCAGGGGCAGAAGCATTGTCATAGGGAACCCTGAGAAATGTGGATTATGGCAACAGAAATCTCACCCAAAATTTCCACTGCTGATGAGTTTGGAAGTTTCATAGTCGCTCATATGCGGCTTTCTCGCCGGAACCAATGAATCCATCACGCTCTATAAAAGAATAAGAAATAATACTGATTTATTGAAGATGCAAGAAAAAAGTTACAGATGCAAAAACTTCTCCCCCCATATTATGTCCCAGATGATTTACACTGATATGATGTTGGGAGGATACAAACCGGACGCTGGGCAGACCTGGCGCTAGCACCCAGCACACCCAGGCAAGTGCCGGGGCCCTGAGTAGGCGGGCCTTGCTCCCCCCCCCCCTCAATGCTTGCCCAGGACCACGGCCGGCACAATACTTACCTCTCCACAGCTGGTGAGCAGTGAGGTGAGCATTTGATTTTTTTTTTATGTATGGAGGTATGGGGCATTATATGGGGGGAGAAGTGACATCCTGCATGGGGCATTATATGGGGGGGAGGTAGGGACATCCTGCGTGGGGTATTATATTGGGGGGAGAAGTGACATCCTGCATGGGGCATTATATGGGGGGGAGTGACATCCTGCATGGGGCATTATATGGGGTGAGAGGTGACATCCTACATGAGGCATTATATGGGGGGGACATCCTGCATGGGGCATTATATAGGGGGGTGACATCCTGCATGGGGTATTATATGAGGGGGAGAAGTGACATCCTGCATGGGTCATTATATGGGGGGGGGGAGTGACATCCAGCATAGGGCTTTATATGGGGTGAGAGGTGACATTCTGCATGGGGCATTATATGGGGGGTGACATCCTGCATGGGGCATTATATGGGGGGAGTGACATCCTGCATGGGGTATTATATGGGGGGAGAAGTGACATCCTGCATGGGGCATTATATGGGGTGAGAGGTGACATCCTGCATGGGCCAATATATGGGGTGAGAGGTGACATCCTACATGGGGCATTATATGGGGGGGGTGACATCCTGCATGGGGCATTATATGGGGGGTGACATCCTGTATGGGTCATTATGTGGGGTGGGACATCCTGCATGGAGCATTATGTGGGGGGGGACATCCTGCATGGGAAATTATATGGGGGGTGACATCCTGCATGGGGCATTATGTGGGGGGGATATCCTGCATGGGGCATTATGTGTGGGGGACATCCTGCATGGGGCATTATGTGGGGTGGGACATCCTGCATGGGGCATTATGTGGAGGGGACATCCTGCATGGGGAATTATATGGGGGGTGACATCCTGCATGGGCCATTATGTGGGGGGGCACAGCCTGCATGGGGCATTATGTGGGGGGCACAGCCTGCATGGGGCATTATGTGGGAGGGACATTCTGCATGGGGAATTATATGGGGGGTGACATCCTGCATGGGCCATTATGTGGGAGGGGGACATCCTGCAAGGGGCATTATGTGGGGGGGGGCACAGCCTGCATGGGGCATTATGTGGGGGGTCAAAGCCTGCATGGGGCATTATGTGAGGGTCACAGCCTGCATGGAGCATTATGTGGGGGGTCAAAGCCTGCATGGGGCATTATGTGGGGGGCACAGCCTGCATGGGGCATTATGTGTGGGGTCACAGCCTGCATGGGGCATTATATGGGGGCACAGCCTGCGTGGAGCATTTTATGGGGTCCATTATTCTATATGGAGCAATATATGGAGCTCATAATACGGTATAGAGGACTATGTGGTGCCATTATACTGTGTGGAGGACATTACTGTCCGGTCTGCACTGTGAGCTGTGAGGATTCGCCGCTTTCTGAGTTATTGTGGAATTTACAATAGATATCGCTCATGTAATGTAAGAAGTGAAATCTTCGGGCTTGTACTATATATATATATATATATACATATATGCATATATATTTATCTGCGGTATCTGTGCATCATGAATCGTGGTATGTGTTAAAGGGGCCACTGAGACTCTTTCGCCCAGGGCCCACAAAATCCTGGAGCCGCCCTGCAACGGTCATCATACATTACTATAACATTCTGGATAATGTGGGAGATCACACAGAGGAGGACTTACAGGTAATCTGTCACCAGGTGTTTGCTATGTATTCTGAAAGCACCATGATGTAGGGGCAGAGACCCTGATTCCAGTGATGTGTTACTTACTAGGCTGTGTGTGGCTGTTTCAATAAAATCAGTAGATTATCACTAGAAGACTATCTGTCTAGCCAGGTAGTCCTATTGCTCTGTACCCCTGCCTCCACCACTGATTAGCAGCTTTCTGCCTATGCACAGTGTACACAGAAAGCTGCCAATCAATGGTGTGGGCGGGGTTATACAAGACTCAGCATTCAGAGCTCTGCAGCAGAAAAAAATAGTGATTTTATCACAACTGCTCCACCGAGTAAAGTAATCAACACATGGAATCAGGGTCTCTGTCCCTGCATCATGCTTCTCTCAGACCAAATAGCATAAACCTGGTGACAGATTCCCTGTAATTCACATGTAATTAACACCATAGGGTCATCTACACTTAGAATAGAGACGTACCATGGTTGTATGGGGGATAATACTGGACGAGTCATTCACACCCCATGATCTGATGACACACACGCATCCCCCTCTATGATACTTACGGATTCTTGGATCTCCGGGATCTCACTAATTCCATTGTTAGGATTCGACAGCTCAGTTGTTTCTAAAATAATGATGAAGAAATGAAATGTATTAGAGGATATTATTCCTACATAGATAATACAGCAATAAAACGGAGAAATGACAAGATGTCTGTAAATGGGATTAATACTCGTTATATGGGGATTCTAAATATGAGAATATACGGGGAATCCATAGATAAATGTAATGTAAATGATGGAGGAACCCCTTCATAAATAACAAAAGACTGACCATCACTTCCGAAAAGAAAATGGGTGTGAACAGGTGCATACTAAGAGTAGCCATCCAAATACATAACTAACAAAGTTGCACTCTGTAACGCTATAGCATGTAAACATGAAATAAATGAAATTTGAATTGCATTACTGCTGTATAAAATAGGATAAAAGGAAGATACTTAGCGCATAATTTGGCCAATTCATGCATGGCCAGCAGCCACGGCAAGGCGACCTTCTTTTTCTGGGTGCATGCCAAGTAGCCACGGCAAGGTGACCTTTTTTTTTGCTGGGTGCACGCCCAGCAGTCACGGCAAGACGACCTTCTTTTGCTGGGTGCATGCCCAGGAGTCACGACAAGGCGACCTTCTTTTGCTGGGTGCATGCCCAGCAGTCACGACAAGGCGACCTTGTTTTGCTGGGTGCATGCCTAGCAGCCACGGCAAGGCGACCTTCTTTTGCTCGATGCATGCCCAGCAGTCACGGCAAGGCGACCTTTTTTGCTGGGAACCTATCTCCACCCATCAGCCCGGGGTGGTTTTAATTACAACAGGATCCTACCTACCCATATAAATGTAGGCTTCAGCCTAGGAGAGGATTCACATTAGGAGAGGATTCCAACAAAAAGATCGCCTTGTCATTGGCTGCTGGGCATTCATGAATTGGCCAAATTATGTGCTCAGTATCTTAGTTTTTTCCCATTTTCTAGAGCAGTAATGCAATTTAAATTTAATTTATTTCATGTTACTTGCTATAGCACTGCAGAATGGACCCTCCATCACATGAATGAGGAAGCCTCCACCCACGCTGCACATATGAGTGATGGTAAGAGAGCTGAAACATAGGAGAGATTTGCAAATTAGCCTGGAAGTGCACTGGGGGCGTGTCACTGCACTTGGATTTCTTCTTTCACGCCCCCAGCGCACTTCCATTCTGATTTGTATATGGTGTCTACTTTACATTTCTCCTGACTAGCACATTGGATTTCTACAAACAATTATTATTAGGGGACAATGGCCTATACCGTCACACCACTACTTCTATATGTAACAATGTGCTGCCAGGTTCCCATTACACAGAGTAGAGAGTAAATCTAACATTATCCTCCGTCCTCTGTAATATCTGGACATTCCTTGTAGAAGGTCGGGTGATCGCTCACCTGTAATCAGATCGCTGTTCAGCTCCGGCTGACTCCTATTAGGGTCAGGGATTTTCGGGGTTACATTTTGCCCATATTTGGCGTCGCCTCCTGTTGTTTCCTGATAGATATAATATATATAATTACTATGTGGAAGATTTCACTAAATCACCAAATACATAAATCATGAAGGACTAAACCAACATTTACAGATGCACCAATTGTAACGATACAAATCCCGCACCATCTTCAGACCTTTTCTCAGAAAGTCTCCTCAGATACGGTGGATTAAGATACGTCTATTAATATTGATCCTTACCGGGCGTTCCAATGAGCGTTCTAGTATAGACAGGACTTTTTCGGCCAGTTCTTTAAAGACAGCCAAATCTTCAGTCTGAGATCTTTCTTCAGCCTATAAAGAAGGAAAAATGGAAAGGAGAATTTTGAGATGAGAGCGATCAGAATGGAGGCGGAAATTGTATGTGACATCGGTTCTCTGTCTGCAGATACAATGACTACATACTGTATTTGGGGACTCGTTGTGTTTTACCGTATTTTTTGGACTATAAGATGCCTTTTTTTCCAAAATTTTTGACCTCCCTTCTAACACTCTCGCACCCCTCCAATCTATCCTAAACTCTGCTGTCTGACTAATCCACCTGTCCCCCCGCTATTCCCTGGCTTTTCCCCTCGCTCCGCCAATCCCTTCACTGGCTACACATTACCCAGAGACTCCAGTTCAAGACCCTAACCTTGGCATGCAAAGCCACCCACAACCTGTCTCCTCCATATATCTGTGACCTAGTCTCCCGGTACTTACCTGCACGCAACCTCCGATCCTCACAAGATCTTCTTCTCTACTCCCCTCTTATCTCCTCTTCCCACAATCGCATACAAGATTTCTCCCGTGCATCCCCCCTACTCTGGAACTCTCCACCCCAGCATATCAGACAGATTATTAATAATAATAATTGTCTGAATGTAGCTTACCAGGGGGGTGGCTGTGGTGGAGTGAGGTCACAGGAAGTAGGGTCACTGCTGCAGGAAGCCAGCAGTAGAAGTGGGGCGCTCCTGCGGGCCAGCGGGGTGTCCAGGAGGTGCGAGGCTGCGGGCCCTGGGCTTCAAGGAAATGTTAGCGGTGATTTAGGAGGGGAGTCCCCGCTCTGCCCATTGAATTTCTGGCGGTGGGCTTCAGGCAAATGGCCGCTGGAGGCAGTGCATGTGCAGATTTAGATCTCGGCTCAATGAGGAGCTGAGATCTCAAACTGCGTATTGGCCATCTCCAGCAGCCTACTTCTTGAAGCCCACTGCAGAGAAATCAATAAGCAGAGCAGGGCCTCCCCTCCTGAATTACCGCTAACATTTCCTTGAAGCCCAGGGCCCGCAGCCTCGTACCTTCTGGACACCCCGCTCCTCCCAGCTTGGAGCCCGCAGCAGCGCCCCACTCCTACTACCGACTTCCTGCAGCAGCGACTCTGCCTCCTGTGACCTCGCTCCACTGCCACCACCCCCCCTCAGTAAGCAACCGAAAATTCGGACTATAAGACAGACCCCCATTTTATTATAATAAATGTTTTTCCTATTTACCTCCCAAAAAATTTTGGTGCGTCTTATGGTCTGCAAAATACGATATATTAGAAGAAAAAGCTTCTATCCCTCCATTATTATCTGTTAATATTGAGATGTTCTGTGCAGAGTGTCCGCCACTTACCTGGTGTAGTAATGTCCTGATGTTCTGAAGTAAATCCGTCAGATAGTCTGACGTTAGACGACGTTGTCGGTGTTTGGTCAGGCAATCCTTTACTAGCTCCATCACCAGCCGGTGAGTGAAGCTGAGGACGCCATCGGGTGGTAGAAGCACACTGTTAGGACGATTGATCATAAGGATCATCAATAGTGCTTTTACCTGAGGAATGTCCAAAACAATTCCAGCCATAGTGAAAAACTGCAAGTGCTATCAGTCACTATAGAGCCAAGAAAGGCACGGGTGAGCCTATGTGCATTGTATATATAGCGACTGTGAGCAGTGATGTCACCATCACCTGTGATGTCATCACGGAATCTTGTGATAGAATCTTCACGGAGCAGCTCTGCGCAAATAGAATGCGGCCTGGTAATATATAAAGTGAAAACACCATACAATTAACTACCCATGTTATCATGGCCGTTCTATTTTATATCCAATTAGAACACAACCAGGATAAAGGTGTGTTCACAAGTTGTATTTTGGCAGCATTTTTTTTCTACCTCAAAAATCAAAGGAGGCAGGAAAAACGCTGCTTAAAATTCAGGTGTTTTTACTTGTGTTTTTTTTTCCATTCATTTGAATGGGTGAAAAATGCTGCAAAACCTCTGAAAGACTTGACAAGCTGCAGATTTAAAAAAAATGCAAAAAAAACAGCATGTGAATGAGATTTCAGAAATGTCATTCACTAAGATGGTGCTGTAAAACACAGCATTTATTGCTGCAGAAGAAAAAACAGTGAATACACCCTAAAGATATCCTCAGTCATATTATGGGAAATATTGTATATTTCGCATTTATTATCTCACGTGTTTTTCTTCACCATAGAACTTTTAAGGCTGTGTGCCCACTATGCGTTTTTTAGGCGTTTCTGCAGCGTAACTTTCGCTGCGGAAACACTTAAAAAACGCTTGGTGATAGGTCTGCAATGGTCCCCAATGATAATCCGCATGTGCTGTGCACATGCCGCGGAGATTTCCGCTGCGGATTATCATTGCGGAAAAATCCGCAGCACGTCCTTTAATTTTGCAGAGTCGCTGCGATTTAGCCGCCATTGACTTGCATTGGAACGCATAACATCCGCATGACTACAAATACACATGTGGATATTATGCGACTCAATGCATGGATGGTACCCGGGTCTGGAGATGAAGAGACTCTCCTCCAGACCCGGGTACCATAGTACCTGTAGTTAAAATAGAATTAAAATAAAAAATAAACATATACTTACCTTCTGATGGCCCCTGTCTGCTCCCGGCGGTGCTGCTGGCTCTTCGGCTGCTCGCGGTGGTAAAAGGACCTTCCATGATGCCATTTAGTCATGTGACAGGTCACATGACCGCTGACATCGGCGGTTGCGTGACCTGTCACATGACTAAATGACGTCATGAAAGGTCCTTTTACAGCACCGTGATCCGCCAAAGACACCGGACGCACCGGAGAAGGAGATCGAGGACCATCGGAAGATGAGTATAATGTTTTTTTTTTATTTTTCACCATTATTATTCTTTTTTTTCATTATTGATGCTGCATTTGCAGCATGGTAACTTGGTCACACTATATAAATCCATGCCGGTTGCATGGAATTATATAGTGTGACCAAGTTGTCAAGCACTTTTCCAAGTGATGCTAAAATCACTTGGCAAAGCGCTTGACAACCCAGGGAGATGCAGAAACGCTTAGGAAAAATCCGCAGCATTTCTGCATCGTGGTCATATATCCTAACTCATTGGCGAACCGTTATACAAGGCTATATTCACACTAGACGTTTTTTTAGCGGGCTTTTTTATGCAAATTTTCAGCTGCGTTTTACAGTACCAACAAAGTCTATGAGATTTCCGAAATCTCATGCACAAAGCTTGCTTATTTGTCCTCAGTATTTTGTGCTTTCCATGGCTTTTTGCAATAGAGTATGTCACTTGTTTCAGCGTTTTTCACCCATTAAAAAAAAGGGTGGTGGAAAAAAATGCTGAAAAAAAGCCTAGTGTGAACATTTTGCTGCGTTTTTAGTGAAAAAAGCAAGTATGTGACACACATTTATTCTTGTGATTTTCCCAAGTTTAAACCATCTTGTCTTGGTCACCTGAGATAGCAGCTTGGATTATTACAGTTTAATTAAATTAGTGATGCCTACAAAGTAAACATTGGTTGAGCTAGGTGTGAGATTGAACAACACGTGTGGCCCAGGGAGGTGTGAAAATGAACAATGCCTGAGCAACTCAATGGCAAACCATAATGTGAAAGTAAATAGTGTCCTACAAATTCAATGCACTGCCAGGGTCTTAGATAAACCATTCCAGACCAATTCACCCCCCACCCGCCCCCTGTTACATTTGTAATGTGTACTTTTTCATGAACATATGTCTTGCAATGGTGACCTGTTCTCATGTGTCTATGGTGGAAGCAAAGCTGAACTTTGGGATCCTGAAAAACGCACCAAAAATGCACCAAGAGCCACTGCAAAAAAACACACCAAAACCTGCGTTTTTGACGCTACTTCTTTCCTGCCAAGAGATTATGTTTTGCTGCAGAAAAAAACACCTAGTGTGAATATAGCCTAAGACTTACTCTGCCAGCATTAATAGTCAATATTCTGTATACAAATAGGACTCCAATCCATGTATTCAGTTTATCATAAACAAGCCTGAGTTAATCTGCCAAATACACATAGTATGCTTTCTCATAGGTGAAATATAAATCCTGTTAAAGGTCCAAGTTGCAGCAGTTAAGTAGAACAAAACAGACCTCTTCATTCTTTGTAGGTGGAAAAACTTTCGAAATTATCAGTGTATCAAGTACTTATACTCCTGACTGTATATAGTATAATTGCCGCACTGCTACATACAGGTGCTTCTCAGAAAATTAGAATATCATCAAAAAGTGAATTTATTTCAGTTCTTAAATCCAAAAAGTGAAACTCATATATTATACAGAGTCATTACAAACAGAGTGATCTGTTTTAAGTGTTTATTTCTGCTAATGTTGATGATTATGGCTTACAGCCAATGAAAACACAAAAGTCATTATCTCAGTAAATTAGAATTAACAAGAAACACCTGGAAAGGCTTCCTAAGCATTTAAAAAGGTCCCTTAGTCAGTTTCAGTAGGCTCCACAATCATGGGCAAGACTGCTGACTTGACAGATGTCCAGAAGGCAGTCATTGACACACTCCTCAAGGAGGGTAAGCCACAAAAGGTCATTGCTAAAGAAGCAGCTGTTCACAGAGTGCTGTATCCGATCATATTAATGGACGTGGAAGGAAAAAGTGTGGCAGAAAAAGGTGCACAAGCAACCGGGATAACCGCAGCCTTGAAAGGATTGCTAAGAAAAGGCCATTCAAAAATTTGGGGGAGATTCACAAGGAGTGGACTGCTGCTGGAGTCATTGCTTCAAGAGCCACCACACACAGACGTATCCAGGACATGGGCTACAAGTGTCGCATTGCTTGTGTCAAGCCCCTCATGACCAATAGACAACGCCAGAAGCGTCTTACCTGGGCCAAAGAGAAAAAGACCTGGACTGATGCTCAGTGGCCCAAGGTGTTGTGTTCAGATGAAAAGTAAATTTTGCATTTCATTTGGAAATCAAGGTCCCAGAGTCTGGAGGAAGAGTGGAGAGGCCACAATCCAAGCTGCTGGAGGTCTGGTGTGAAGTTTCCACAATCAGTGATGGTTTGGGGGGCCATGTCATCTGCTGGTGTAGGTCCACTATGTTTTATGAAGACCAAAGTCAGCGCAGCTGTCTACCAGGACATTTTACAGCACTTCATGCTTCCCTCTGCCCACAAGCTTTATGGAGATGGAAATGTCATTCTCCAGCAGGACTTGGCCCCTGTCCACACTGCCAAAAGTACCAATACCTGGTTTACACACAACAGTATCACTGTGCTTGATTGGCAGCAAACTCGCCTGACCTTAACCCCATAGAGAATCTATTATAGAGAATCTATGGGGTATTGTCAAGAGGAAGATGAGACCCCAGACCCCACAATACAGATGAGCTGAAGGCTGCTATCAAAGCCACCTGGGTTTCCATAACACCTCAGCAGTGCCACAGGCTGATCCCTCCATGCCACATTGCCGCATTGATGCAGTAATTGATGCACGAGGAGCCCGAACAAGTATTGAGGGCATTTACTAAACATACATTTCAGTAGGCCAACTTTTCTGATTTTAAAAACATTTTTCAAGCTGTTGTTATGAAGTATTCTAATTTACTGAGATAATGACGTTTGTGTTTTCATTGGCTGTAAGCCATAATCATCAACATTAACAGAAATAAACACTTAAAATAGATCCCTCTGTGTGTAATGACTCTATATAATAGATCCCTCTGTGTGTAATGACTCTATATAATAGATCCCTCTGTGTGTAATGACTCTATATAATAGATCCCTCTGTGTGTAATGACTCTATATAATAGATCCCTCTGTGTGTAATGACTCTATATAATAGATCCCTCTGTGTGTAATGACTCTATATAATAGATCCCTCTGTGTGTAATGAGTCTATATAATAGATCCCTCTGTGTGTAATGACTCTATATAATAGATCCCTCTGTGTGTAATGACTCTATATAATAGATCCCTCTGTGTAATGACTCTATATAATAGATCACTCTGTGTGTAATGACTCTATATAATAGATCCCTCTGTGTAATGACTCTATATAATAGATCACTCTGTGTGTAATGACTCTATATAATATAGGAGTTTCACTTTTTGCATTGAAGAACTGAAATAAACTAACTTTTGATGATATTCTAATTTTGTGAGAAGCACCTGTATATAGTATGAAGCCCCACTGCCCCATATGTGTATGTATAATTTGATGCACATGACTCGCCCCCTGGGCCGTGGGGTACACGGAACCGGGCCTTCTAGTGTACGGTGCTGATGGGGGTAGTAGTGGCAACCCGATCCCGTGGCTCAGGGTGGTCAGACCAAATGGTGGCAGTCTATTTATCAGTGTTTTGAATGTCCGACTACGCCACCCGTGGATTGCGGTCAGGGATAACCGCCGCTGCGAGGCAGACTGCTGAGGCTGGTGTTGGTGTGCAGCACAGGTGTAGGATAACTCCCCACGGGAAGAGTGTAGCCTCAGGGCAGTGTAGGTGGATGTTGGGGGTGATAGTGCAGGCCGCAATAGTAAGAGTTCAGAGTCCGCTTCAAACAGTTCAGGGTCTTTATTGTAGATATTATTAATGACCCAACAGTACCGGTTAGGAATGGGCCTGGGTGTCTGAGAGCATTCGGGCGAGCCCCACTGGTCAGGGTGAGTGTGTAGGCCTACCGTTCTCTCTATGCTCTTTCTGACTATCCCCCTTTTCGTGGTGTAATAGCCCACGTCTCTGAGCTGGCCGTGTACTTCTCGCCTGTATGGCATGCGACTAGGGCCTTGGGTACCTGTTGCTTGCTCCTCGCTGTACTGGTCCCTCTGTGTGGCGGAGCCTCCAGGCTTCTTAGGCCAAGGGACCTGAAATCCCTCGCAGGTTGGTTCTCTGCTGCTGGGCTTGTAACCCTGACAGCCCCGGACCCCAATACCCGGTAGATTGGTTCTCTTCCAGGACCGGCTCTCGTCACCTCTGTCCCTGGCTTGCAGTTTCTCCTCTGCCTCACGGACTCCTCAGCTACAGCTGAACTGTCCCTCCTTCT
The DNA here is from genome assembly GCF_046119375.1 of Phyllobates terribilis. NCBI lineage: Eukaryota > Metazoa > Chordata > Amphibia > Anura > Dendrobatidae > Phyllobates > Phyllobates terribilis. Next base: position 445,308 of record NW_027363696.1, read on the forward strand.
CTGGGACTAGTCTCACTCCTGAGCTAGGTCTTCCAGTTCTCTCTAACCCTGCCCCCAGTTCCAGCTTTTATAGGGGCAGCCAGCTCCCCCTGCTGGCCTGGGACAGGAGGTGCTGTATGCTAATTGTCCCTAACCAGGGGACCTCCCTCCTGCTCTCAGACACAGATTATTGTTTGTGGCATCCAGGCCTGGGGTGACACATTCTCCCCTAGTAAAATTTATTACTCCGGACTAAACAGGAAACACAAATGCAGGGTATAAATGACAACATAACATATATACAACTATATTTTGTCCTTGAGGTCACGGCGCTTCCGTGACGGGTGTCCATGTCACCCAACAAGGTGTGAAGTTTTCCACGGTGTGGGGACCTGTTTCCATAAACCCCAAGTTCCTCGCCTTGGGCGTGGCGACAAGGCTGAGCTCTCTACTTTGGGCCACAAGGAGGCCACACCGGACAGATTTTTCTTCCGTGGCCATCTTCGAAAGAGGGCACCAAGTGCAACTATCTACAAGACAGTTCCGGTTATTCAGCGTCCATAACCTGTTAGTCCATGAACTAGAAAGACTGGAAAAACATAATTAGCAACCAGGCAACAAACATAAAACATTTACAATATACAGCATTTAGATCTTCCAGCGAGCTGGTATTTGCCCCCTAGTGCTCCGGGTTGACCTGCGTAACCCACTGTCTGGTGGTGGTCTAACCTGACTTTCCCCACTAGCATTCAGGGTACAGCTACTAGCTGGGTTTACAGGCAGTGCAGGCAGCTATCTGCGGGTCCTTTGGCTTACCGCAGGTATGGCAGGCTCACTGTCAGCAGAGGGTTGACTCTCCTGGGCTGCTGGCATGGGTTCTTCTGCCTCTAGGGCTGCTTGGTCTTCTGATTCCTCCTGCTCTCCTGTAGGTTCCTGCTGGGTTGGTTGAAGGAAGTGTAGGACGGGTACCACTATTGCATCATTTATCCGAGTCCAGGACCGGGGGAACTCTCCAAGAACTGTGCTGATCATTTCTTTCTTGTCTTCTGCGGGTTCAAGGTCATCTTGATCTTCTCCTGCACTCTGTAGTTGCTTGGGGCACCTTTTTAGGTGGTCTCTGGAGACGGTGCTAGTGGTTTCTCCTCCATCCTTGGCAATTACACATACCTTCGGGTTGTTGTGGTTGGACTGCAGTACTGTGTACGGGTCGCTCTCCAACTGGTCATCTAGCTTGTGAAGCCTTCTCTTCCGCTTCAGGACCTGCTCACCAGGTTCCAGGGGACCAGCAGGGGCGTGTTGGTTGAAGAGCCTCTCTTGCTTTTCTCTCGCTTGAGCCAGACTCCTCTCCACATTCTCCTGTACCTTCTTGTACTGTAGCCGCCGTTCCGTATCCCAGTCCGCGTCTGGGGAGGTGGGGAGGACTCCCATCTCCAGGTCTATCGGCAGCTTACCTGGTCTTGCCCTCATCAGGTAAGCCGGGGTGCAATTTGTAGCATTCACCGGGATATGGTTGTATAAGTCTATCAGGTCTGGCAGCTTCTCCGGCCACAGGCTGCGTTCTTCCAGGGGCAACGTTTTGAGGAGATCAATGACGATATTATTCATTTTCTCACATAGCCCGTTGGTTTGTGGGTGGTAAGATGTTGTCCGAATCTTCTTACAGCCGTAGAGGTTGCAGAACTCCTGGAAGATTTCAGCCTCAAACGCTGGACCTTGATCTGTCAAGACCTGTTCCGGATACCCGTGTGGATGGCAGAAGTGTTGTTGGAAGGCTCTGGCCGCTGTTTGGGCTGTCAAGTCTTTAACAGGAACCACCACCAGGAACCGGGAATAGTGGTCCACTATTGTCAGGGCATAGACGTAGCCCGACCGGCTTGGAGCCAGTTTCACATGGTCCAGAGCTACCAGCTCAAGAGGCTGCCTGGTGACGATGGGCATCAAGGGCGTCTTCTGGCTGGTACCTTCCTTCCTTCCGTACCGGTGGAATGCAGGGAGCTCTATTTCCTCCAACTCATCTGGATCTTCTCCCTCATCGGGCAAGTGGGGCATTCTCGATAGGGCATCTGCATTGGCATTGGCTCGGCCTGCCTGGTACTTGATGGTGAAGTCATAGTTTGCTAGCCGGGCCATCCACCGCTGCTCTAGGGCACCAAGTCTCGCATTGTCCAGATGTGTCTACGGATTGTTGTCCGTGTACACAGTGAACTTCACAGAGGCCAGGTAATGCTTGAAACGTTCTGTTACGGCCCACACCACTGCCAAGGACTCCAGCTTAAAGGAGCTGTAATTCTCCGGGTTTCTCTCGGCTGTCGTACGCGATCACCCTTTCTCTGTCCTGTTGGTTCGGTGACAGTACGGCTCCCAGCCCCACATTACTGGCGTCTGTGTGGAGGATAAAAGGCTGGCCATAATCAGGGTATGCCAGGATCTCATCCCCCGTGAGGGCCATCTTCAGCTGGCGGAAGGACTCCTCTTCCGGCTTGTCCCACTTGAAGGGTGGCTTTTGGCTTCTGGTCTTAGATTGTCCTATAAGGAGGTCCTGCATAGGGGCTGCCATCTTGGTGAACCTGGGGATGAACCTTCGGTAGTAGCCTACCAACCCGACGAACTGCCTCACTTCTTTTATGTTAGAGGGGCTTGGCCTGTCCTTTATTGCCATGATTTTGTCAGGGTCGGGGGCTACTCCTTCTGCACTCACCACGTGTCCCAGGTACTGTACCTTCGGCTTTAACAGATGGCACTTGGAGGGTTTCACTTTCATGCCAAAGCCTGCCAGGGCCTCGAACACCTCGGCCAGGTGCTTTAGATGGTCCTCGTAAGTCTTCGAATAGACAATCACGTCGTCCAGGTAAAGTAGGACCGTCTCAAAGTTTCGGTGCCCTAGACAGCATTCCATCAGCCTCTGGAAGGTCCCGGGTGCGTTGCAGAGCCCGAACGGCATATAGTTGAATTTACTTAATCCCATCAGGGTGGTGAAGGCGGTCTTCTCCTTATCAGCCTCTGCCACAGGAACCTGCCAGTACCCACTAGTAAGGTCCAAAGTAGAGAAGAAATTAGCTGATTTTAGTGCGACCAAAGACTCCTCTATTCTAGGCAACGGGTATGCGTCTTTATGGGTGATACGATTGACTTCTCTATAGTCCACGCACATTCTCATAGTACAGTCTTTCTTTTTTACCAGAACCAAGGGGGCTGCCCAGGGGCTACAACTGTCTCTAATGACCCCGGCTTCCTTCATTTCTCTCAGCATGCCCTTTGCGTTCTGATAGCGTGCGGGGTGGTACAGGTCTGTATCTTTCTTTTATTGGTGGGTGGCTCCCCGTGGGGATGTGGTGTTCTACCCCTTTCACTCTGCCGAAGTCTAGCGGGTGCTTACTAAAGATTCTCTCGTACTCTTGAACCACCCGATAGACTCCAAGTTTTTGGTGCAAGGGAGTGGAGTCAGCACCCACGTGGAGTTTCTGGCACCAGTCCTCCTTGGGTTTCTGGGAACCATTACCCTCCGCCTGGGGAGATGGAGGCAAGGGTTCCATGGCCCTGACAGCATTGTGTTCAACAGTATACAATTTGGCTAGTGTAGCGTACCGGGGCAAGTGTACTTCCCTTTCCCCAAAGTTTAAGATCCGGACGGGCACCCTTCCATGGCGGACATCGACCACCCCCCGGGCTGTCAAAATGGTGGGCCTGCTGTCTGAGTACACGGGTTCTACCATGGCTTGGTAGTCTCTCCCTCTTAACCCGATTGCAGTCCGACACCAGATCATTTCACTTTTGGGGGGCATGGCAAAGGGGAACGGGTCGCTCATCCTCACGCTACCGATCTCACCACCAGACAGTTCTACCTGTTGCCATCTCATCAGGGCTCTTATCTCCTTCTGGAGGACCCTCTGTTGGCTGGAGCTTGCATTCATCGCCACCTTCTGCAAAATTACAATTACTTCTGAAAGACAATTTTCAATCACATTAGTACCCAAGGTTATTTTAGGGTGACTTTCTCGACGGTCAATGTCCACAATGATCACTCCCTGTGCCGGCAGTTCAAGTTTACCAATCTTAATGGTCATCTCTCTGAACCCCACCTGCGGCACGGGTTGACCATTGCTGGCGATGATGCTCAAGTCATCGTCTGGATAACGAGTTATATCAGTGTCACTCCAGTACTGCTTGAAAAGTACATAGGGGATGGTAGTCACTTGGGACCCGGTGTCCAGCAGTGCACTTATGGGGATACCGTCCAGCACTACGGGTAAAACCGGGCGTCCCCCTACGTACTTATCACGCCAATTAGATGGGCCTGATGACCTTATGCCTGGGGGTTGGCCCTTTGCCCCAGGTCGGACCCATTTAAAGTACAGTACCTGGCTACGTGTCCCGGCTAGCTGCAACAGCGGCAAATCGGCTGTCCATCCTCAGTGTAATGATCGGCGGGCCTCCCTCTGAACGACGGGATCCTCCTCCGTTGACGCCACGGGACATCCTCCGGACTGGAAGCCAGCTTGATTGGTCCTGACGGGTCCATTTGTAATGACTGTATGGTCCTGGTCAATGCAGCAACACTCTTTGTTAGTTCTTGGACCTGATGGTGCAGGTTTGCAGGCGGGGATGGATTTAGGGCCTGCGCATCAGCCCCCACAAGGTCTGCGGGATAGGGCTCCGCCCCCTGGTGGTAAGGGATGGCAGGGCGCCGGGAAGCTACAGCGCCACCCGGTGCAGGTTCTCGGAGCACCCGGATGGCCCTATCTTTGAACTGTGCAAAAGTCAAATCGGGGTTCTGTAGGGCCATGAGGCGCAGCTGGGTTCTGTGGGCGCTGGACAGCAGACCTTCTATGAACTGGTCAGCCAATAGTTTATCTGTATCCTGCACGCTGCCAGGGTCAGCTTGCTTAATTGCCCCCAAGGCTTCCTGTAAATTTAGGGCATAATCTCGGATGCTATCTTGAGCTCGCTGCTTACATCCATAGAACCGCATTTTGATTTCTGCTGAGGTACGGGTATCAAAGGTGTCCCGTAGACGGGTCAGAACCCCCCTTACAGTCCTTTTCTCCTCAGCTGTCCAAGACTTTACCTCCCGCTGGGCCGCACCAGTTAACTGCCCTATCAGTATGCTTACCTTCTGTTCTTCTGTCAGGGGATAAACTTTGAACAGGCTATACAGCCTTTCTTTAAAGTCGCCCAAGGTATGCGACTCGCCGGCATACAGGGGCAGCCAGGCCGCTCCGGGGATATAGGCAGGGGTGGATTAAGAGTAGCAAGGGCCCCGGGCAGTTTAGAAGGCGCGGGCCCCCTCCACACACCTGATTTATCACGTGACATGTCACATGATCCCCTGTGATAGATCATGTGATAGTTCACGGGAAATTAATTTGGCATAATATTAATTGTGCTGCCTCATCTGAGAGCAGCACAATATTGGGGCAGATACCCTGATTCCAGCGATGTGTCACTTTTTCAGCTGCTTGTTGTCATTTTGAGAAAATCACCGTTTTGTTTTATCTGCTGCAGATCTAGCAGCTCTCTGAATGCTGCGCTCTGTATAGCCCCACCCACACCACTGATTGGCAGCTTTCTGCCCATGCTCATTGTACACAGAAATCTACTGATCAGTGATGGGGGTGGGGTCCTACAGAACTTACTAGTCATCTAGTGATAATTACCTTCTGACAAATCAATGATTTTATCAAAACAACACTAAGCAGCCCAGTAAGTGACACATTACTGGAATCAGTGCCTCTAACCCTACATTATGCTGCTCTCAGATTAGGTGGCAAAAACCTGATGACAGATTCCCTTTAAAGGAGCTGTAAAGACAAAAAAGTTTGTATTAAAAAAAATACAAGCCATTTGTTAAATTAACTTTTTTTCATTGTTAATTCACATTAGACTGTATCTTCAACACTTTTGTCAGCAGGTCTTATTACAGACTCTGAATAGGGCAGCTCTCTCCCTCTCCCTCAGCAGAAAGTCACAGCATGGTTAAAAAACGGGATCTTTTATGATTTTCTCATAATAAATAAAAAAGGACATGCAAGTCCTCCAAACTATTTTCCGTTTCTCTATAGGCGAGGTCCTAAATCTTTCTTGTTCTTTAGTTGATCACATGTCAAAAATGCAAAGCATTTACTATGAACTCGCCTAAAAAAATATACACTTGGAGAGTAATATCATCATCTACATGTAAATATTCCTTGACTCTAAGGGCTCGCTCACACTGTCGTATAACACGGCCGAATGCTATGTGATGTTTTATCGGATAGGACTCGGCTCTATGTTATACTATGGGACAGTGCGATTATTGGCATGAGAAAATAATCTCATTCGATATTCGGACCATGTGCACCCATACAAGTCTATGGGTGCACGTAAAACATTGGACTGCACTCGGATGTCATCCAAGTGCAGTCCGATGAACACTCACAGAGACTATGGAGAAGATGGAGAAATTAAGTTCTCCATCTTCTCCATATCTGTGCTGCGAGAGAATCGGATCACACTCAGTTGAAGCTCTGACAGAGTTTGAGCCCAGTGTCATTAGCATAATTGGCCCTATTCTCTTGCATGAGAGAATATATGGCTTAGTGAGTGGACCCTAAAACTGAATAGCAGTGACGGACAGGCACCTCACAAGCGGGATCCATGTAGCTCTCAGATGTTATGTAGGTAGGGCTTCATTCCACGGGGTAGGGCTTAATTTCAAGGTATATAAAAAAAATGGACTTCAAATAAAAATTAAATGAACACAAAAAGCACTAATTGAATTATTTTTTTCGTATTTATGTTTGCAGCCCCTTTAAAAACCCTTTGAGGACCAAGGCACATATATGTCCCATAGTTTTAAACTGGAAAAAAACTTGATTGAATAAAATTTAAGGTCCTCCAAGGTTTAAGTAGGTCATAAATTCATATGAATACTTGCTCATACAATTGCACATGCCAAAAGATGAAGAAGAACAGAATCAAAAATATGACATTAAGTGGAACACTTACAGGTATTCAAGGTGAAAGAGACCAGCAAAGGCATCGTCTCGAATGACAGTAAATGAGTTAGAATTCAGCAAGCTGAAAATGAAGACAGCAGGTTAGAAGCGAACCAGACTTTATGGTGCTCAGAATTAGTCAAGCAGAATTTATTGACTGCTCTTGCAAAGCACTGAGACTCCCGCTGTGTATAGATGGCTCCGTGCGGCCTCCCGCTGTGTATAGATGGCGCCGTGCGACCTCCCACTGTGTATAGATGGCGCCGTGCGGCCTCCCGCTGTGTATAGATGGCACCGTATAGATGGCTACGTGCGGCCTCCTGCTGAGTATACGTGTATAGCTGGCTACGTGCGGCCTCCTGCTGAGTATAGATGCCTCACGGCGCTCCCCCCAGAGACAGCAGGAGGCCGCACAGCGCCATCTATACTCAGCGGGAGACCGCACGTAGCCATCTATACACAGCAGGAGGCCGCACGGCGACATCTATACTCAGCGGGGGGCCGCACATAGCTATCTATACACAGCGGGGGGCGCACGTAGCCATCTATACACAGCAGGAGGCCGCACGGCGACATCTATACTCAGCGGGGGGCCGCACATAGCTATCTATACACAGCGGGGGGCGCACGTAGCCATCTATACACAGCGGGGGGCCGCACGGCGCCGTCTATAAACAGCGGGGGGGCGCACGTAGCCATCTATACACAGCGGGGAGCCGCACGTAGCCATCTATACACAGCAGGAGGCCGCACGGAGCCCCCCCAGAGACATCAGGAGGCCGCACGGCGCCAACTATACTCAGCAGTAGGCCGCATGCAGTCATACACACACACAAACATATACAGACACGCATAAACACATTTGAAACACAAAAATACATACAAACAGACATCACACAATGACATCTGCCCACACAAACACACACACAAACAGACAGACATCACACACACACACCTGCCCACACACACACACACCTGCCCACACACACACAGCTGCCCACACACACACACCTGCCCACACACACATTTGTGTGTGTGTATGTATAGTGTGTGTGTGTGTATAATGTGTGTGTATGTATAGTGTGTGTGTATGTATAGTGTGTGTGTGTGTGTATGTATAGTGTGTGTGTGTGTATGTGTAGTGTGTGTGTATGTATAGTGTGTGTGTGTGTGTGTATAATGTGTGTGTATGTGTAGTGTGTGTGTATGTATAGTGTGTGTGTATGTATAGTGTGTGTGTGTGTGTGTATAATTTGTGTGTGTGTATTTTTTTTTAAGTTAAAAACAAGTAAAATGCTTGTGGCATCAATATCAAGACTCCAGATATAAGGGCCTATTCACACTGAATTTTGCAATGCATTCATCTCCTCTTTCCAGGCTTCTATCTAAATCCCTGAAAAATGGCATTCAGATGTGCCTTGACATAGCCATTGATTTGAACAAAGGCAAACCGAGGCTAAAGTCTGAATCTTTAGGCTCCATTTTCTCTGCTTTCAGATGTCTCATTTCAGACAGCACAATCCTGAATTTCAGGGATTCAGTTGTAAGCCTTGTGTAAAGACCTGAATGCAGCGCTGAATGTAGTGTGAATAGGTCCTTACATCCTACACCACCTCAGGGGATTGTTGTTATGGAGTATTGCCCCTGGGTGGCCGCAGTTATGACCACCACCAGGGCTCGCGGTCACCCACCCTAACTTTGGTATTCTGGGGAGCTGGTATAATGAATATCTGAGAAGAGCCCTAGAGAAGCAAGAACATTGGACAACCAAGAGGTGGTGGCCTCAAGTCAGGTGTAGTGTTCAACAGGGCAAGACTTTCTAACCTGCCCACACACACACACACACACACATATACACACACACACACCTGCCCACACAGACACACACACATATACACACACACACACATATACACACACACACACACACACAGCTGCCCACACAGACACACACACATATACACACACACATATACACACACACACACACACACATATACACACACACACCTGCCCACACAGACACACACACATATACACACACACACACACACAGCTGCCCACACAGACACAGACACACACCTGCCCACACAGACACACACACACATCTGCCCACACAGACACACACACACACCTGCCCCCCCCACACACACATACACACCTGCCCACACACACACACACAAACACACCTGCCCACACACAAACACACCTGCCCACACACACACACCTGCCCACACACACACACATACACACATCTGCCCACACAGACACACACACACACCTGCCCCCCCCACACACACATACACCTGCCCACACACATACACACCTGCCCACACACACACACACAAACACACCTGCCCACACACAAACACACCTGCCCACACACACACACCTGCCCACACACACACACATACACACATCTGCCCACACAGACACACACACACACCTGCCCCCCCCACACACACATACACCTGCCCACACACATACACACCTGCCCACACACACACACACATACACACCTGCCCACACACACACACCTGCCCACACACACACACACACATACACACACCTGCCCACACACATACACACCTGCCCACACACACACACAAACACCTGCCCACACACACACACACACACATACACACACACACACACACACACACACACACACACACACACACACACACACACACTGGGGGAAATAAATATTTGATCCCTTGCGGGTTTTTCTAAGTTTGCCCACTGACAAAGACATGAACAGTCTATAATTTTAAGGGTAATTTTAACATTGAGAGATAGAATATCCCTGCCCAAAAAAATCAAGAAAATCACATTGTATAAATTAGATAATTTTTTTTGCATTTTGCAGTGAGAAATAAGTATTTCATCCCCTACAAACCATTATGAGTTCTGGCTGCTACAGACCAGTTAGACGCTCCTAATCAACTCGTTACCTGCAGTAAAGACAGCTGTCTTACATAGTCACCTGTATAAAAGACTCTTGTCCACAGACTCCATTAATCAGTCAGACTCTAACCTCTACCACATGGGCAAGACCAAAGAGCTTTCTAAGGATGTCGGGGACCAGATCATAGACCTGCACAAAGCTGGAATGGGCTACAAAACCATAAGTAAGACGCTGGGTGAGAAGGAGACAACTGTTGGTGCAATTGTAAGAAAATGAAAGAAATACAAAATGACTGTCAATAGACATTGATCTGGGGCACCATGCAAAATCTCACCTCGTGGGGTATCCTTGATCATGAGCAAGGTGAGAGATCAGTCTAAAACTACACGGGGGGAACTTGCTAATGATCTCCAGGCAGCTGGGACCACAGTCACCAAGCAAACCATTGGTAACACATTACGCTTTAAAGGTTAAAAATCCTGCAGTGCCCGCGAGGTCCCCCTGCTCAAGAAGGCACATGTGCAGGCCCATCTGAAGTTTGGCAATGAATACCTGGATGATTCTGTGAGTTATTGGGAGAAGGTGCTGTGGTCAGATGAGACAAAAATTGAGCTCTTTAGCATTAACTCAATTGGCCGTGTTTGGAGGAAGAAGAAGGAAGTACAACCCTAAGAACATTGTTCCAACCGTGAAGCATGGTGGGGGAAACATACTTTGGGGGTGCTTTTCTGCAAAGGGGACATGACGACTGCACCGTATTGAAGGGAAGATGGATGGCGTCATGTATCGCGAGATTTTGGCCAACAACCTCCTTCCCTCAGTAAGAGCATTGAAGATGGGTCGTGGCTAGGTCTTTCCAGCAAGGCAATGACCCAAAACATACAGCCAAAGCAACAAAGGAGTGGATCATAAAGAACTACAGTAAGGTCATGGAGTGGCCTAGCCAGTCTCCAGGCCTTAATCCCATAGAAAACTTATGGAGGGAGTTAAAGCTCCGATTTGCCAAGCGACAGCCTTAAAATCTTAATGATTTAGAGATGATCTGCAAAGAGGAGTGGAGCAAAATTCCTCCCGACATGTGCACAACCCTCATCATCAGCTACAAACAACGTCTGACTGCTGTGCTGCCAACATGTGTTTTACCACCAAGTATTAAGTGTTGTTTTCCAGAGGGATCAAATACTTATTTCTCACTGCAAAATGCAGAAAAATTATCTAATTTATACAATGTGATTTTCTTCATTTTTTTTTGGGATATTCTATCTCTCAATGTTAAAATTAACCTACCCTTAAAATTATAGACTGTTCATGTCTTTGTCAGTGGGCAAACTAAGAAAGACAGCAGGGGATCAAATAATTATTTCCCCCACTGTGTATATAATTATATATACAGTTATATGAAAAAGTTTGGGCACCCCTATTAATCTTAAGCTTAATGCTTTCTTAAAATTGGTGTTTTTGCAACAGCTATTTCAGTTTGATCTATGTAATAACTGTTGGACACAGTAATGTTTCTGCCTTGAAATGAGGTTTATTGTACAGAAAATGTGCAATCCGCATTATACAGGAGGAGGAGGTGAGCTGTGATATCACCTATTGTGAATGGTGGATCCTGTGTTATCTACTGTATATAGAGGTGTTATCATTCATTGTACAGGAGGAGGAGGTGAGCTGTGATATCACCTATTGTGAATGGTGGATCCTGTGTTATCTACTGTATATAGAGGTGTTATCAGTCATTGTACAGGAGGAGGTGAGCTGTGATCTCACCTATTGTGAATGGTGGATCCTGTGTTATCTACTGTATATAGAGGTGTTATCATTCATTGTACAGGAGGAGGAGGTGAGCTGTGATATCACCTATTGTGAATGGTGGATCCTGTGTTATCTACTGTATATAGAGGTGTTATCAGTCATTGTACAGGAGGAGGTGAGCTGTGATCTCACCTATTGTGAATGGTGGATCCTGTGTTATCTACTGTATATAGAGGTGTTATCATTCATTGTACAGGAGGAGGAGGTGAGCTGTGATATCACCTATTGTGAATGGTGGATCCCGTGTTACCTACTGTATATAGAGGTGTTATCAGTCATTGTACAGGAGGAGAAGGAGGTGAGCTGTGATCTCACCTATTGTGAATAGAGGATCCTGTGTTATCTACTGTATATAGAGGTGTCATCAGTCATTGTACAGGAGGAGGAGGAGGTGAGCTGTGATCTCACCTATTGTGAATGGTGGATCCCCTGTGTCATCTACTGTATATAGAGGTGTTATCATTCATTGTACAGGAGGAGGAGGAGGTGAGCTGTGATCTCACCTATTGTGAATGGTGGATCCTGTGTTATCTACTGTATATAGAGGTGTTATCAGTCATTGTACAGCATGAGGAGGTGAGCTGTGATATCACCTATTGTGAATGGTGGATCCTGTGTTATCTACTGTATATAGAGGTGTTATCAGTCATTGTACAGCATGAGGAGGTGAGCTGTGATATCACCTATTGTGAATGGTGGATCCTGTGTTATCTACTGTATATAGAGGTGTTATCAGTCATTAAACAGGAGGAGGAGGTGAGCTGTGATATCACCTATTGTGAATGGTTGGTCCCCTGTGTCATCTACTGTACATAGGGGTGTTTTCAGTCATTGTACAGGAGGAGGAGAAGGAGGTGAGCTGTGATCTCACCTATTGTGAATAGAGGATCCTGTGTTATCTACTGTATATAGAGGTGTTACCAGTCATTGAACAGGAGGAGGAGGAGGTGAGCTGTAATACCACCTATTGTGAATGGTGGATCCTGTGTTATCTACTGTATATAGAGGTGTTATCATTCATTGTACAGGAAGAGGTGAGCTGTGATCTCACCTATTGTGAATGGTGGACCCTGTGTTATCTACTGTATATAGAGGTGTTACCAGTCATTGAACAGGAGGAGGAGGAGGTGAGCTGTAATACCACCTATTGTGAATGGTGGATCCTGTGTTATCTACTGTATATAGAGGTGTTATCAGTCATTGTACAGGAGGAGGAGTAGGTGAGCTGTGATATCACCTATTGTGAATGGTGGATCCTGTGTTACCTACTGTATATAGAGGTTATCAGTCATTGTACAGGAGGAGGAGGAGGTGAGCTGTGATCTCACCTATTGTGAATGGTGGATCCTGTGTTACCTACTGTATATAGAGGTGTTATCAGTCATTGTACAGGAGGAGGAGGTGAGCTGTGGTCTCACCTATTGTTAATGGTGGATCCTGTGTTATCTACTGTATATAGAGGTGTTATCAGTCATTGTACAGGAGGAGGAGGAGGAGGAGAGCTGTGACATCACCTATTGTGAATGGTGGGTCCCCTGTGTCATCTGCTATATATAGAGGTGTTATCAGTCATTGTACAGCATGAGGAGGTGAGCTGTGATATCACCTATTGTGAATGGTGGGTCCTGTGTTATCTACTATATATAGAGGTGTTATCAGTCATTGTACAGGAGGAGGAGGAGGAGGAGAGCTGTGACATCACCTATTGTGAATGGTGGGTCCCCTGTGTCATCTGCTATATATAGAGGTGTTATCAGTCATTGTACAGCATGAGGAGGTGAGCTGTGATATCACCTATTGTGAATGGTGGATCCTGTGTTATCTACTGTATATAGAGGTGTTATCAGTCATTGTACAGGAGGAGGAGGTGAGCTGTGATATTTCCTTTTGTGAATGGTGGATCCTGTGTTATCTACTGTATATAGAGGTGTTATCATTCATTGTACAGGAAGAGGTGAGCTGTGATCTCGCCTATTGTGAATGGTGGATCCTGTGTTACCTACTGTATATAGAGGTGTTATCAGTTATTATACAGGGGAGAAGGTGAGCTGTAATACCACCTATTGTGAATGGTGGGTCCCCTTTGTTATGTACTGTATATAGAGGTGTTATCCGTCATTGTATAGGAGGAGGAGGTGAGCTGTAATACCACCTATTGTGAATGGTGGAACCTGTGTTATCTACTGTATATAGAGGTGTCATCAGTCCTTGTACAGGAGGAGGAGGTGAGCTGTGATATCACCTATTGTGAATGGAGGATCCTGTGTTATCTACTGTATAAAAAGGTGTTATCAGTCATTGTACAGGAGGAGGAGGTGAGCTGTGATATCACCTATTGTGAATGGTGGATCCTGTGTTACCTACTGTATATAGAGGTGTTATCAGTCATTATACAGGGGGATGAGGTGAGCTGTGATACCACCTATTGTGAATGATGGGTCCCCTTTGTTATCTACTGTATAAAGAGGTGTTATCAGTCATTGTACAGGAGGAGGAGGAGGTGAGCTGTGATCTCACCTATTGTGAATGGAGGATCCTGTGTAATCTACTGTATATAGAGGTTTCATCAGTCATTGTACAGGAGGAGGAGGAGGTGAGCTGTGACATCACCTATTGTGAATGGATGGTCCCCTGTGTCATCTACTGTATATAGAGGTGTTATCAGTCATTGTAGAGCATGAGGAGGTGTGCTGTGATATCACCTTTTGTGGATTGTGGATCCTGTGTTATCTACTGTATATAGAGGTGTTATCAGTAATTGTACAGTTGGAGAGGTGAGCTGTGACATCACCTATTGTGAATGGTGTGTTCCCTGTGTCATCTACTGTATATAGAGGTGATATCAGTCATTGTACAGGAGTTGAAGGAGGTGAGCTGTGATATTACCTATTGTGAAAGGTGGATCCTGTGTTATCTACTGTATAAAGAGGTGATATCAGTCATTGTAAAGGAGGAGGAGGTGAGCTGTGATCTCACCTATTGTGAATAGTGGATCCTGTGTTATCTACTGTACATAGAGGTGTTATCAGTCATTGTACAGGAGGAGGAGGAGGTGAGCTGTGATATCACCTATTGTGAATGGTGGATCCTGTGTTATCTACTGTATATAGAGGTGTTATCAGTCATTGTGCAGGAGGAGGAGGAGGTGAGCTGTAATACCACCTATTGTGATTGTTGGGTCCCCTGTGTTATCTACTGTATGTAGAGGTGTTATCAGTCATTGTACAGGAGGAGGAGGGTGTGAGCTGTGATCTTACCGATTGTGAATGGTGGATCCTGTGTAATCTAATGTATATAGAGGTGTTATCATTCATTGTACAGGAGGAGGAGGTGAACTGTGACATCACCTATTGTGAATGGTGGATCCTGTGTTATCTACTGTACATAGAGGTGTTATCAGTCATTGTACAGGAGGAGGAGGAGGTGAGCTGTGATATCACCTATTGTAAATGGTGGATCCTGTGTTATCTACTGTATATAGAGGTGTTATCAGTCATTGTGCAGGAGGAGGAGGAGGTGAGCTGTAATACCACCTATTGTGAATGGTGGATCCTGTGTAATCTACTGTATATAGAGGTGTTATCGTTCATTGTACAGGCGGCGTAGGTGAGCTGTGATATCACCTATTGTGAAAGGTGGATCCTGTGTTATCTACTGTATATAGAGGTGTTATCAGTCATTGTACAGGAGGAGGAGGTGAGCTGTGATGTCACCTATTGTGAATGGTGGATCCTGTGTTATCTACTATATATAGAGGTGTTATCAGTCATTGTACAGGAGGAGGAGGAGATGAGCTGTGATCTCACTTATTGTGAATGGTGGATCCTGTGTAATCTACTGTATATAGAGTTGTTATCATTCATTGTACAGGAGGGGGAGGTGAGCTGTGATCTCACTTATTGTGAATGGTGGATCCTGTGTAATCTACTGTATATAGAGGTGTTATCGTTCATTGTACAGGAGCCGGAGGTGAGTTGTGATATCACCTATTGTGAATGGTGGATCCTGTGTAATCTACTGTATATAGAGGTATTATCGTTCATTGTACAGGAGGAGGAGGTGATCTGTGATATCGCCTATTGTGAATGGTGGGTCTCCTGTGTTACCTACTGTATATAGAGGTGTTATCAGTCATTGTACAGGAGGAGGAGGAGGTGAGCTGTGACATCACCTATTGTGAATGGTGGGTCCTCTGTGTCATCTACTGTATATAGAGGTGTTAATAGTCATTGTACAGGAGGAGGAGGAGGTGAGCTGTGATATCACCTATTGTGAATGGTGGATCCTGTGTTATCTACTGTATATAGAGGTGTTATCAGTCATTGTACAGGGGAGGAGGTGAGCTGTAATACCACCTATTGTGAATGGTGGGTCCCCTGTGTTATCTACTGTATATAGAGGTGTTATCATTCATTGTACAGGAAGAGGTGAGCTGTGATCTCGCCTATTGTGAATGGTGTATCCTGTTTTATCTACTGTATATAGAGGTGTTATCAGTCATTGTACAGAGGAGGAGGTGAGCTGTGATCTCACCTATTGTGAATGGTGGATTCTGTGTAATCTACTGTATATAGAGGTGTTATCATTCATTGTACAGGAGGAGGAGGTGATCTGTGACATCACCTATTGTGAATGGAGGATCCTGTGTTACCTGCGGTACATAGATTTGTTATCAATCATTATACAGGAAGAGGAGGTGAGCTGTGATATCACCTATTGTGAATGGTGGGTCCTCTGTGTTATCTACTGTATATAGAGGTGTTATTAGTCATTGTACAGGAGGAGGAAGGGGTGAGCTGTGATCTCACCTATTGTGAATGTTGGATCCTGTGTTATCAGTCATTGTACAGGAGGAGGAGGAGGTGAGCTGTGATATCGCCTATTGTGAATGGTGGATCCTGTGTTAACTACTGTATATAGAGGTGTTGTCAGTCATTGTACAGGAGGAGGAGTAGGTGAGCTGTGATATCACCTATTGTGAATTGTGGATCCTGTGTTACCTACTGTATATAGATGTGTTATCAGTCATTATACAGGGGGAGAAGGTGAGCTGTAATACCACCTATTGTGAATGGTGGGTCCCCTTTGTTATGTACTGTATATAGAGGTGTTATCTGTCATTGTATAGGAGGAGGAGGTTAGCTGTGATATCACTTATTGTGAATGGTGGATCCTGTGTTACCTACTGTATATAGAGGTGTTATCAGTCATTATACAGGAGGAGGAGGTGAGCTGTGATATCACCTATTGTGAATGTTTGGTCCCCTGTGTTAACTACTGTATATAGATGTGTTATCAGTCATTGTACAGGAGGAGGTGAGCTGTGATGACACTTATTGTGAATGGTGGATCCTGTGTTATCTACTGTATATAGAGGTGTTATCAGTCATTGTACAGGAGGAGAAGGTGAGCTGTGATATGACCTATTGTGAATGGTGGATCCTGTGCTATCTACTGTATATAGATGTGTTATCAGTCATTGTATAGGAGGAGGAGGGGGTGAGCTGTGATCTCACCTATTGTGAATGGTGGATCCTGTGTTATCTACTGTATATAGAGGTGTTATCAGTCATTATACAGGATGAGGAGGTGAGCTGTGATATCACCTATTGTGAATGGTGGGTCCCCTGTGTTATCTACTGTATATAGAGGTGTTATCAGTCATTGTACAGGAGGAGGTGAGGTGTTATCAGTCATTGTACAGTAGGAGGTGAGCTGTGATATCACCTATTGTGAATGGTGGGTCCCCTGTGTTATCTACTGTATATAGAGGTGTTATCAGTCATTGTACAGGAGGAGGAGGTGAGCTGTGATCTCACCTATTGTGAGTGGTGGATCCTGTGTTATCTACTGTATATAGAGGTGTTATCAGTCATTGTACAGGAGGAGGAGGGGGTGAGCTGTGATCTCACCTATTGTGAATGGTGGATACTGTGTTACCTACTGTATATAGAGGTGTTATCAGTCATTATACAGGAAGAGGAGTTGAGCTGTGATATCTATTGTGAATGGTGGATCCTGTGTTACCTACTGTATATAGAGGTGTTATCAGTCATTATAAAGGAGGAGGAGGAGGAGGTGAGTTGTGATCTCACCTATTGTAAATGGTGGATCCTGTGTTATCTACTGTATATAGAGGTGTTATCAGTCATTGTACAGGAGGAGGAGGGGGTGAGCTGTGATCTCACCTATTGTAAATGGTGGATCCTGTGTTATCTACTGTATATAGAGGTGTTATCATTCATTGTACAGGAGGAGGAGGTGGTGAGCTGTGATATCACCTATTGTAAATGGTGGATCCTGTGTTATCTACTGTATATAGAGGTGTTATCAGTCATTATACAGGAGGAGGAGGTGTGCTGTGATATCACCTATTGTGAATGGTGGATCCTGTGTAATCTACTATATATAGAGGTGTTATCAGTCATTGTACAGGAGGAGGAGGTGAGCTGTAATATCACCTATCGCCACGGAAGACTATCGCTGGGGGTTGTAGTCTTCAGTGGCGGTGACCCGGTCCGTGCCCAGGGCTTTCAAACCAGTGGCAGTCTTAGTGTAATAATAAGTGTCCGACTACGCTACCCGTGGATTGCGGTCAGTGGAGACCGCCGCTGTGCCGCAGACTGCTGATGTTGTATGCGCAGCCAAGTATGGGATAACTCCCCACGGGAGAAGCATTGCCTCAGGGCAGCTAGTGTGCATGATGGGAGTGATGGTGTGAGCGTCCCAGTACTAATGGTGCTGGTGCGGCGATGAAACACAGAGACGTGTGGTTGCAGTTTCCAATGCTTTACTCACAGTTCTTTACTGGTCCTAGTCACGTCTGTACCGGCGGTGACTGCCCAAGCCGTGCTGCGTCCACCAGGCAAGGGGCTCGACCAACTCCCAGGCAATTCCAGAGCGTGGCACAGGGCTCCCTTCTCTTTCTTGCTCTGGCCGTCCCCACCAGTGACCCACCTTTGTCCAGCTTCCTCGGGCCTTCTCTTGGCGAAACCTCTCTCCGGTTTCCCTGACCCTATGTGGTATGCTTTCCTGGTGGATGTAGTGAGGGGTCGCACCAAGATGTGGTCACAACCTTCGGTCTTTGGCTGAGGAATTTGTTGCCTCCACCAATTTGGGTTCCGGTACCCTGCTCTGCCAACCCTTCACCCGCACTCTCCTGGGCCTATGGGGTCCCTTCTTCTCTGGTGTCTCTGAGCCTCTCTTAATGTGCTGTTCCTTGTTTCCTTTCTGTTCCAGTTCCTTGCTGTTTCTGTTCCTCTCCTCTGGCTCTGGCCTCCACTCCAGGCCGGCCTCGTGGAGCTGGGCCCAGACTGAGCCACAGCTCCCTGTCAGCCCTCTCTGGCTGAACTCTCCTTCTCTCTTCTCCTCCTGACTGGACTGAACTGACTACTCTAAGATGGTGCCCACCTTATATACCTCCCTCTATGTGTGAGCCCAGGTGACTAGCAACCAATGGGCTCCTACCTATGCCCAGAGAGCCACCCCTATCTGCTCCTACACCACTGGGTTTTCCTCCCCCTCCCCACTCCAGCCAGGGACATGGTCAGTTGTGCCTACATATATATATAAATGGGAGCCCCGTAGAGCTGTCCCTCGGAAATGGGGTGTGTGTGGTGTATGCAGCTTACTGAGTCCTGGTCCACACTCCATCCTTACCCGGGAGTGGAATATCACACCTCTGGGTCGAGGTGCAATACCCCTGTAGCAGCCGAGCCCTCAGGGTGCTACACATGTATGACCGGCCGCTCTGTTAACTCCTCCTGGCGGAGGCAGGGTGCATGTATGACCGGACGCTCTGTTAACTCCTCCTGGCGGAGGCAGGGTGCATGTATGACCGGCCGCTCTGTTAACTCATCCTGGCGGAGGCAGGGTGCATGTATGACCGGCCGCTCTGTTAACTCCTCCTGGCGGAGGCAGGGTGCATGTATGACCGGCCGCTCTGTTAACTCCTCCTGGCGGTGGTCTTCTGGCTACAGGAATACTGAGGCCGCCAGTGGTGGTATCCGCTGCATAGGTTATGATTGATCTCATCTCTTCCAATCATCATGTAATTCACCAGATTTTTAATATACCGTATATACTCGAGTATAAGCCGAGTTTTTCAGCACATTTTTTGTTCTGATAAAGCCCCTCTCGGCTTATACTCTGGTATATACTCGAGTATATAGAAATTCTGGTGGTGGATAGTGCTGGGGGAGGTTGCGACGGTGGAGGAGCGGGGCACACGCAGTAGCCGCTGCTGCAGCTACCACGTGTGCCCGCGCTAAAGAGAAATTAATATTCCCTCTTCTCCACTCCCATGGGCGTGGAGAAGAATGAATATTCATTCTCTTTAGTAGCGGACACAGAGAAGCGTTGAGCCGCAGTTCCTGCTGACAGTGCCCGCTACTAAAGAGAGTGCATATTCACTCTTCTCCACGCCCATAGTCCCGGGGTGGAGAGGAGTGAATGTGCCAGCAGCTCAGCGTCTGAGAGCGCATGGCAGTGACGTCATGCGCTGCTCAGATGCTGACATGAGCTGCTGCAGCAGAAAAGGACGCAGAGCAGAGGTGAGGAAGGAAGGTGAGTATAAGGGTATGTGCACATGGGCGTTATTGGCAGCGCTTTGAACGCAGCATACTTTATGCTGCGTCCAAAGCGCTGCACGCTGGTAAATCCGCATGTGTTCATTGAGCCATGCGGATTCACCGCATCCTATACATTGCACTGATAGAATTTCTCTTGCGGAGACTAGTGTCTCCGCAAGAGAAATTGACATACTGAGGTCTGGGAAGACGCGCCGCATGTCCGTGTCTGCGGGTGAGCCGCAGGTGTATGGAGACGCATAGTGGGCATGGGATCTGTATAAATCCCATCCACTATTCTATAACATCTGGCATCTGCGGATTGCACGCAGCGCAAGTGCGCAGCGTACAATCCGCAGCAATTACTGATCGTGTGCACGTACCTTCAGTGTTTGATTATTTTTTTGTGTGTGCAGTAATGCGGCCATGCATACCAGGATTGGGGAATGAGGGGGTCCATACATACCAGGATTGGGGATGGGAAGGCCATACATACCAGGATTGGGTATGAGGAGGCCATGCATACCAGGATTGGGGATGGGGGGCATACAATCCCGGATTGGGGGATGAGGGGGCCCACACATACCAGGATTGGGGATAGGGTGCCATGCATACCAGGATTGGGGATGAGGAGGCCATGCATACCAGGATTGGGGATGAGGGGACCATACATACCAGGATTAGACATGAGGGTGCCATGCATACGAGGATTGGGGATGGGGGGGCATGCATACCAGGATTGGGGGATGAGGGGTACTGTACATACCAGGATTGGGGGATGAGGGGTGCCATACATACCTGGATTGGGGGATGAGGGCTGCCATGCATACCTGGATTGGGGATGAGGGCTGCCATGCATACCTGGATTGGGGATGAGGGCTGCCATGCATACCAGGATTGGGGATGAGGGGGGCATGTATACCAGGATTAGGGATGAGGGGGCCATGTACAACAGAATTGGGGATGAGGGTGCCATGCGTACCAGGATTGGGGATGAGGGGGCCATGCGTACCAGGATTGGGGATGAGGGGGCCATGCGTACCAGGATTGGGGATGAGGGGGCCATGCGTACCAGGATTGGGGATGAGGGAGCCATGCACAACAGAATTAGGGATGAGGGGTCCATGCATACCAGGATTGGGGATGAGGGGGCCATGCGTACCAGGATGGGGAAATTTACCAGTAGCTGCTGCATTTCCCAAATTAGGGTTTATACTCAAGTCAATAAGTTTTCCCAGTTTTTTGTGGTAAAATTAGGTGCCTTGGCTTATACTCGAGCATATACGGTAATTTATATTTCTATTTTTTCAGCATTTTCAGATCTCTGCTTGCCATCAATGAATGAGAATATTCTTAATTACATCGCGAGGCATAAAATCTGTACAGCATATTGCGTAGACCCCAGTTAGTAAATGATTAGCAGTGAGAGGAATCCGGTCTGTGTAACAAACATGGTCCCATTCACTGAAAGCAAGCCGAGATATTGAAATCACTAATAATTCAGTTACTTTTTTGTTTTCCTCTTTTTCCAGCGCTCAGATTTTGAATGATCAGATGGTTATACTGAATGCATACGGGGGTCCGCAAGAAACGCCATCACTTGAGCCCCCCAAACCTGTCCCAGCGATCTGCGAGAAAGCCCCTTCCGCCGCCGCCAGGGACACCGTCCACTCATTCTCCGCGTACACGAGGATGAAGCCGGACTGGGCTCTGAAGTGAGTGAGACCGCGGTGCGCGGCACTGGGCGCGGGGGGTTCTGTAACCTCATCATACACTTTGTATCCAAGATCTCTGCTTTCTGTCACTGAATAGGAACATTTCACTTTCCATTAAGGTACTGAAAACCTGTGCAGCCCCGACACTTCTCACAGCTGAGGTTTTGCCTCTATATCATGTAACTTTAGGTGACACCAGCCACGGGCGATGGGCTTCCTGCCGCCGTGGTCGGTGTCTTTTGATAAAATCTCTTTTCTCCATACAGATGTCTTGACGACAACAACTGGGATGTGCATCAAGCAAAGAAAGTGTTTCATCACCTGAAGGTAAATGGTTTTATTAAGCAACCTACTTGCTGACTGTCTCCAGTGACCTGAAGCCGACACCTGCACTGTATCTCTGAAGGTCTTTGCATGTGTCCTGTGGAGGTGTTTAGAGGTTCAGTGCTGCCCTCTATTGGCCAGAGCTGATTACAGCTGCAAAGATCAGTTCTTGCTCTATGGAATCACTGTACATACAATATCTGGAGAAAAGTATGTGCCCCCTCCACATTCACCTCCAGGGAGCTCTCACCTCCCATCTTACACCCATAGACATTAATATGGAGTCGCTCCTCCACAGATAGAACGGCTTCTGCTCTTCTGGGAAGGATTTCTATAAGATTTTGGAGGCATTGGTGGGAATTGTTGCCCCTTCATCCAGAAGACATCACACCGCAACGGGACCAGATGTTACACCGGGGGACGATGGGGTCGGAAGTTATGCATGGGGGGCGATGGCACTGAATGTTATGCACAGCAGGGGGAAGGGCCAGACGTTATGCATCGGGGGTCGATGGGACCGGACGTTATGCACAGGAGGAGCAATGGGGCTGGATGTTATACACCAGGAAGGGGGGGGATGGGACCGGACATGATACATCCGGGGAGGGGACGAAATGGGGCAGGACATTATACACCGGGGGGGCAAGATGGTGCCGGACGTTATGCACAGGAGGAGCAATGGGGCTGGATGTTATACACCAGGAAGGGGGGAGATGGGACCGGACATGATACATCCGGGGAGGGGACGAGATGGGGCAGGACATTATACACCGGGGGGGGGCAAGATGGTGCCGGACGTTATGCACCGGGGGGGGATGGTGGGGCCAGGTATTATTCTAGCTCACAGCTGGGGGTTCGGGGCGGGAGACCCCTCTATAATATCTATAAGCACTAATACGGTATATAGAGAGCAGTCGTCTTGATAAGAGAATCCATTTAATGTTTATCTCCATATAAATGGAGAACCCCTTTAAGAGCGCTCACCCCCTGACTGTATAAAGGGGTAAATGATGCTTCTGTCTGGTCTCCAGGTTTACACGTATGATTTGGTTTTCCTTTATTATCGGTTTCCCTTTACAGAGTCGGGGTGCCATTCCTCCGGAGGCCTTTGAAGTGAAGGCGCTGGCGGCCGCCATGTCTGGATAAGGTGTGCGAGGACGAGTCTCCGCTGATCCGACTTCTGGTTACACGGAGGAGATTCCTGATTTCTTTTGTCCTTCTGTTCATGTCCTCGTGTTTCTTGTCTGTTGTTCGGGGTCTTGTGGTACAAATGGTAAAATGTGGCCTCGTTCCTGTCGTGTAGACGGCACCAAAGGTTTCTGCAGAGAATCTGCAGCGTTCTGTTACTGCTGCTCTGTGAGAAGGAAACTGTGCGATGTGGACGGAGGAAATATTGTTTCTTGTATTATAGGGTTTTATGGCTTCACTTTTGTATAAAACATCCATTAAAGGAAGCGTTCTGTTACTAGATGTTATATTGTGTGACTCCACCGCGCCCACGACTCACGCTCTACACCCGTCCTCACTATTGTGTGACTCCACCGCACCCACGACTCACGATCTACACCCGTCCTCACTATTGTGTGTTACCACCGCACCCACGACTCACGATCTACACCCGTCCTCACTATTGTGTGACTCCACCGCACCCACGACTCACGATCTACACCCGTCCTCACTATTGTGTGACTCCACCGCGCCCACGACTCACGATCTACACCCGTCCTCACTATTGTGTGACTCCACCGCACCCACGACTCACGATCTACACCCGTCCTCACTATTGTGTGACTCCACCGCGCCCACGACTCACGATCTACACCCGTCCTCACTATTGTGTGACTCCACCGCGCCCACGACTCACGATCTACACCCGTCCTCACTATTGTGTGACTCCACCGCACCCACGACTCACGATCTACACCCGTCCTCACTATTGTGTGTTACCACCGCGCCTACGACTCACGATCTACACCCGTCCTCACTATTGTGTGACTCCACCGCACCCACGACTCACGATCTACACCCGTCCTCACTATTGTGTGTTACCACCGCGCCCACGACTCACGATCTACACCCGTTCTCACTATTGTGTGTTACCACCGCGCCCACGACTCACGATCTACACCCGTCCTCACTATTGTGTGACTCTACCGCGCCCACGACTCACGATCTACACCCGTCCTCACTATTGTGTGAATCCACCGCGCCCACGACTCACGATCTACACCCGTCCACACTATTGTGTGAATCCACCGCGCCCACGACTCACGCTCTACACCCGTCCTCACTATTGTGTGAATCCACCGCGCCCACGACTCACGATCTACACCCGTCCTCACTATTGTGTGAATCCACCGCGCTCACGATCTACACCCGTCCTCACTATTGTGTGAATCCACCACGCCCACCACTCACGCTCTACACCCGTCCTCACTACTGTGACACTACCGCGCCCACGACTCACGATCTACAACCGTCCTCACTATTGTGTTACCACCGCACCCACGACTCACAATCTACACCCGTCCTCACTATTGTGTGTTACCACCGCGTCCATGACTCGCGCTCTACACCCGTCCTCACTATTGTGTGTTACCACCACATCCACGACTCACGATCTACACCCGTCCTCACTATTGTATGATACCACCGCGCCCACGACTCATGCTCTACACCCGTCCTCACTATTGTGTTACCACCGCGTCCACGACTCATGATCTACACCCATCCTCACTATTGTGTACCACCATGTCCACGCCTCACGATCTACACCCGTCCTCACTATTGTGATACCACCGCGTCCACGACTCACGCTCTACACCCGTCCTCACTATTGTATGATACCATCGGGTCCACGACTCACGATCTACACCCGTCCTCACTATTGTGTGTTACCACCGCGTCCACGACTCACGATCTACACCCGTCCTCACTATTGTGTGTTACCACCGCGCCCACGACCTCACGATCTACACCCGTTCTCACTATTGTGTGTTACCACCGTGCCCACGACTCACGATCTACACCCGTCCTCACTATTGTGATACCACCATGTCCACGACTCACGCTCTACACCCGTCCTCACTATTGTGTGATACCACCGCGTCCACGACTCACGCTCTACACCCGTCCTCACTATTGTATGATACCACCGGGTCCATGACTCACGATCTACACCCGTTCTCACTATTGTGTGTTACCACTGCGCTCACGATCTACACCCGTCCTCACTATTGTGTGTTACCACCGCGCCCACGACCTACACCCGTCCTCACTATTGTGATACCACCGGGTCCACGACTCACGATCTACACCCGTCCTCACTATTGTGTGTTACCACCGCGTCCATGACTCACGCTCTACACCCGTCCTCACTATTGTATGATACCACCGCGCCCACGACTCACGATCTACACCCGTCCTCACTATTGTATGATACCACCGCATCCACGACTGACGATCTACACCCGTCCTCACTATTGTGTGACTCCACCGCGCCCACGACTCACGCTCTACACCCGTCCTCACTATTGTGTGTTACCACCACATCCACGACTCACGATCTACACCCGTCCTCACTATTGTATGATACCACCGCGCCCACGACTCACGCTCTACACCCGTCCTCACTATTGTGTGTTACCACCGCGTGCACGACTCGTGATCTACACCCGTCCTCACTATTGTGTACCACCATGTCCACGCCTCACGATCTACACCCGTCCTCACTATTGTGATACCACCGCGTCCACGACTCACGCTCTACACCCGTCCTCACTATTGTATGATACCATCGGGTCCACGACTCACGATCTACACCCGTCCTCATTATTGTGTGTTACCACCGCGTCCACGACTCACGATCTACACCCGTCCTCACTATTGTGTTACCACCGCGCCCACGACTCACGATCTACACCCGTCCTCACTATTGTGTTACCACCGCGCCCACGACTCACGATCTACACCCGTCCTCACTATTGTGATACCACCATGTCCACGACTCGCGCTCTACACCCGTCCTCACTATTGTGTGTTACCACCCCGTCCACGACTCATGATCTACACCCGTCCTCACTATTGTGACACTACCGCGTGCACGACTCACGATCTACACCTGTCCTCACTATTGTGTGTTACCACCGCGTCCACGACTCACGATCTACAATCGTCCTCACTATTGTGATACCACCGTGTCCACGACTCACGATCTACACCCGTCCTCACTATTGTGTTACCACCATGTCCACGCCTCACGCTCTACACCCGTCCTCACTATTGTGATACCACCACATCCACGACTCACGCTCTACACCCGTCCTCACTATTGTGATACCACCGTGTCCACGACTCACGCTCTACACCCGTCCTCACTATTGTGATACCACCGCGTCCACGACTCACGCTCTACACCCGTCCTCACTATTGTGATACCACCGCGTCCACGACTCACGATCTACACTCGTCCTCACTATTGTGATACCATCGCGTCCACGACTCACGATCTACACCCGTCCTCACTATTGTGATACCGCGTCCACGACTCACGCTCTACACTCGTCCTCACTATTGTGATACCACCGCGTCCACGACTCACGGTCTACACTCGTCCTTACTATTGTGGTACCACCGCGTCCACGACTCACGATCTACACTCGTCCTCACTATTGTGATACCACCGTGTCCACGACTCACGATCTACACCCGTCCTCACTATTGGGATACCACCGCGTCTACGACTCACGATCTACACCCGTCCTCACTATTGTGACACTACCGCGTCCACGACTCACGCTCTACACCCGTGCTCACTATTGTGATACCACCGTGTCCACGACTCACTATCTACACGTGCATTTCGTATGGAGGAAATAGTTTCTTGAATTATAGGGTTTTAAGACTTCAGAGCGAATGTTCACTTTTGTATAAAACATCCATTAAAGGTTCTGTTACTAGATGTGATTATATTGTGTGACAACACAGAGTCCACGCCTCATGCTCTACACCCGTCCTCACTATTGTGCTACCACCATGTCCATGCCTCACGCTCTACACCCGTCCTCACTATTGTGCTACCACCATGTCCACGCCTCACGCTCTACACCCGTCCTCACTATTGTGCTACCACCATGTCCATGCCTCACGCTCTACACCCGTCCTCACTATTGTGCTACCACCATGTCCATGCCTCACGCTCTACACCCGTCCTCACTATTGTGCTACCACCATGTCTACACCTCACGCTCTACACCCGTCCTCACTATTGTGATTATCATGTCCATGCCTCACGCTCTACACTCTTCCTCACTATTGTGCTACCACCATGTCCACGCCTCACGCCCTACACCCGTCCTCACTATTGTGTTACCACCATGTCCACCCCTCACGCTCTACACCCGTCATCACTATTGTGATACCACCATGTCCACGCCTTACGCTCTACACCCGTCCTCACTATTGTGATACCACAATGTCCCCGCCTCACGCTCTACACCCGTCCTCACTATTGTGATACCACCATGTCCACGCCTTACGCTCTACACCCGTCCTCACTATTGTGATACCACCATGTCCACGCCTCACGCTCTACACCTGTCCTCACTATTGTGTTACCACCATGCCCACGCCTCACGCTCTACAGCCGTCATCACTATTGTGATACCACCATGTCCACGCCTCACGCTCTACACCTGTCCTCACTATTGTGTTACCACCATGTCCACGCCTCACGCTCTACAGCCGTCCTCACTATTGTGATACCACCATGTCCACGCCTCACGCTCTACACCCGTCCTCACTATTGTGATACTACCATGTCCATGCCCCATGCTCTACACCCGTCCTCACTATTGTGATATCACCATGTCCACGCCTCACGCTCTACACCCGTCCTCACTATTGTGATACCACCATGTCCATGCCTCACGCTCTACACCCGTCCTCACTATTGTGATACCACCATGTCCACGCCTCACGATCTCACCCGTCCTCACTATTGTGATACCACCATGTCCACGCCTCACGCTCTACACCCGTCCTCACTATTGTGATACCACCATGTCCACGCCTCACGCTCTACACCCGTCCTCACTATTGTGATACCACCATGTCCACGCCTCACGCTCTACACCCGTCCTCACTATTGTGATACCACCATGTCCACGCCTCACGATCTCACCCGTCCTCACTATTGTGATACCACCATGTCTACGCCTCACGATCTCACCCATCCTCACTATTGTGATACCACCATGTCTACGCCTCACGCTCTACACCCGTCCTCACTATTGTGATACCACCATGTCCACGCCTCACGCTCTACACCCGTCCTCACTATTGTGATACCACCATGTCCACGCCTCACGATCTCACCCGTCCTCACTATTGTGATACCACCATGTCCACGCCTCACGATCTCACCCGTCCTCACTATTGTGATACCACCATGTCCACGCCTCACGCTCTACACCCATCCTCACTATTGTGATACCACCATGTCCACGCCTCACGCTCTACACCCGTCCTCACTATTGTGATACCACCATGTCCACGCCTCACGCTCTACATCCGTCCTCACTATTGTGATACCACCATGTCCACGCCTCACGCTCTACACCCGTCCACGCCTCACGCTCTACACCCGTCCTCACTATTGTGATACCACCATGTCCACGCCTCACGCTCTACACCCGTCCTCACTATTGTGATACCACCATGTCCACGCCTCACGATCTCACCCGTCCTCACTATTGTGATACCACCATGTCCACGCCTCACGCTCTACACCCGTCCTCACTATTGTGATACCACCGTGTCCACGCCTCACGCTCTACACCCGTCCTCTCTATTGTGATACCACCATGTCCACGCCTCACGCTCTACACCCGTCCTCACTATTGTGATACCACCATGTCCACGCCTCACGATCTCACCCATCCTCACTATTGTGATACCACCATGTCTACGCCTCACGCTCTACACCCGTCCTCACTATTGTGATACCACCATGTCCACGCCTCACGCTCTACACCCGTCCTCACTATTGTGATACCACCATGTCCACGCCTCACGCTCTACACCAGTCCTCACTATTGTGATACCACCATGTCCACGCCTCACGCTCTACACCCGTCCTCACTATTGTGATACCACCATGTCCACGCCTCACGCTCTACACCCGTCCTCACTATTGTGATACCACCATGTCTACGCCTCACGCTCTACATCCGTCCTCACTATTGTGCTACCACCATGTCCACGCCTCACGCTCTACACCGGTCCTCACTATTCTGTGATAACACAGGCGCTTAGTGCACCTTTGGCGAGGCCAAACATTTAAAACGAGTCTGACAGCACAGAACGACTGTTTAAACCAAGCACCGGCCCTCGGTGCACCGTGATTTGGCCAAACATTGCTCTATGAAGCCAGAGCTATCATCAAAGGTGGGGGGGGGGGCGAGGTGTGCAAATGGAGAGAAAACAAGCACGTGGGAAGGCGACCTTCAATGTTTGGCTGCACCATGATGCCAGTCATTCTGTGCTGACTCCCTTTTAGGTTGACTGCACAAGTCCATCAAGTTCAACCAGTACAATAACACGTTGATCTAGAGCAGTGTTCCCCAAACCCCATCCTCACGGCCCCCACAGGTCACGTTTTCAGGATTTCCATAGTGTTGCACAGGTGAGAGAATTCCTGATGTCTTGATGATACTTCCATCACCTGTGTAACACTAAGGAGATCCTGAAAACATGACCTGTGGGGCCATGAGGACTGGAGTTTGGGAAACACTGATCTAGAGGAAAGAAAACAAAAACCCCGGGAGACAGATGCTAATTGCCCCATATCAGGGGAAAATTCCTTCCTGACTCCACAAACGGCAATCAGGCGAGTTCCCTGGATCACCATCATCACACAATCTAGAAACTATAAGATTATATTCTTCAAGAAAGGTGTCCAGGCCCTCCTTGTATACTGGTAGTGAATCCACCATGACAGCATCATGTGACAGAGAGATCCATAGTCTTAATGCTCTTACAGTAAAGAATCCCCGTCTGTTATTATGATTAGACTAGATGGTGGCCCGATTCTAATGCATCGGGTATTCTAGAATAGGTATGCGGCCGACCGGGCGCAATCAGCAGAGCTGTGTTTCAATTTTGCGGCAAAATCGCTGATTGGTCGAGGCCGGCAACCGTAACCAATCAGCAAAGCGGTGTTAAAATTTGGCGCCTATATCGCAGATTGGTCGCGAGTAATCAGCACAGCGGTGTTTAAATTTGGCACTAATAATGCTGATTATTCGAGACCGGTAACCGCGACCAATCAGCAGAGCGGTGTTTAAATTTGGCGCCAATTTCGCTGCTTTGTCGCGGCCGGCCACCGCGACCAATCAGCGAAGCGGTGTTTAAATTTGGCACCAATATGGCTGATTGGTCACGGCCGGCGGCCTCGACCAATCAGCAGAGCGTTTAAATTTGGTGCCAATTTCGCTGCTTGGTCGCGGCCGGCCACCGCGACCAATCAGCGAAGCGGTGTTTAAATTTGGCACCAATACTGCTGATTGATCTCGGCCGGCGGCCTCGACCAATCAGCAGAGCGGTGGTTGAATTTTGCGCCAAAATCGCTTAGTCGCGGGCGGCGGCCGCGACCAATCAGCAAACCGTGTTAGTGAGGACTGGAGAGCATGTTTAAATTTGGCGCCAAAATCGCTAATTAATCGCGGCTGACGGCCGCGACCAATCAGCAGAGCGTTGTTTAAATTTGGCACAAAATAACGCAGATTGGTCGCGGCCGGTGGTTGCGACCAATCAGCAGAGTGAGGTTTAAATTTGGCCCCAATACTGCTGATTGATCTCGGCCAGCGACCGCGATCAATCAGCAGAGCGGTGTTTAAATTTGGCGCCAAAATCGCTGATTGGTCGCAGCTGGAGTCCGCGACCAATCAGCAGAGCGTTGTTTAAATTTGGCGCCAATCTCAGTGATTGGACGCGTCTGGCGTCCGCATCCAATCAGCACAGCGGTGTTTAAATTTAGCGCCAAGATCACTGATTGGTCGCGCTCTCTGCACGCGACCAATCAGCGAATCGTATTGGTGAGGAGCGGGGAGCGGAATCGTATTAGTGAGGACCGGGGAGCGCCGCTGCCTGTGCGGCTACTTCCACTGCGAGAACCCGGGACATGAGCGGGCGCTCGCAGCAGAAATATCCCGACCGGCAGCGCCGCTCCCCGGTCCTCCCTTCACACCCTAGCCGCTGATGTCTCCACAGTATCCGCATGGTGTTACAAAGGTCCGGACATTTGTGTTAAAAATCGCTGATTGGTCGCTGGCGCTGCCCGCGACCAATCACCGATTTGGGTGCCAAATTCAAATATCGACCGCGACCAATCAGCACAGCGGTGTTTAAATGTGGAGCCAAGATCGGTGATTGGTCGCGGCCGATATTTAAATTTGGCGCCCAAATCGGTGATTGGTCGCGGGCAGCACCAGTGATCAATCAGCGATTTTTAACACAAATGTCCGGACCTTTGTAACACCATGCGGATACTGTGGGGACATCAGCGGCTAGGGTGTGAAGGGAGGACCGGGGAGCGGCGCTGCGGGTCGGGATACTTCTGCTCCGAGCGCCTGCTCATGTCCCGGGTTCTCGGAGCGGAAGTAGCTGCACAGGCAGCGCCGCTGACATCCATGCGGCTAGGGCGTGAAGGGAGGACCGGGGAGCGGCGCTGACATCCAATTGGTCGTGGCCGGTATTTAAATGTGCCGCACAAATCGTTGATTGGTCGCGGACTTGGCCCGCGACCAATCACTGATCTTGCGGCCAAAGTGAAACACTACTGTGCTGATTGGTCTCGGACGCTGCCCGCGACCAATCACCGATTTGGGCACCAAATTTAAATATCGGTCGCGACCAATCACAGATCTTTGCTCCACATTTAAACACCGCTGTGCTGATTGGTCGCGGCCGATATTTAAATGTGGCGCCCAAATCGGTGATTGGTCGCGGGCAGCGTCGGCGACCAATCAGCACAGCGGTATTTAACTTTTGCGCTAAGATCAGTGATTGGTCGGGTCCGAAGACCGCGACCAATAATCGAATCGTCTTTGTGAGGACCGGGGAGCAGCGCTGCCTGTGCGGCTACTTATGCTGCGAGAACCCGGGACATAGCGGGCGCTCGCAGCAGAAGTATCCCGACCCGCAGCGCCGCTCCCCGGTCCTCCCTTCCGCATGGAGGTCAGCGGCGCCGGCGGTCCTTCCCCTGCTACCGGCCGGGAGATGAGCGCCTCGCGCCGCTCATCTCCCGGCTGCATCTCCGTCCCGCAGATGGGTCCGGCGGTCGGGTTCCTTCTGCTGTTGCCGGCCGGGAGATGAGCCGCTAACTGCCGCCATCTTTTTTCAGAAATCCCGCGGCGTTGATTGACCGCTGCCGGACCAATGAGCGACGCGGGATTTCCTTGACTGACTGACTGACTGACTGACTGAATTATATATATAGAAGATGGAGAGGACGCCTCCTTGTCATTGTTGCAGATCAAGGTGTAGAAAGATCATCAGAAAATCTGGGTCCTGTCCCCTCATCCATTTCTCCATTGTAATGAGATTTCCCGTCAGCCGTCTTTTCTCCAAACTGAATAACCCCCAGTCTGATCCCTCGTCCTCTGCAGTCCCTCATTCCCTTCATCACCTTGGTTGTTCTGCACCCGCTCTAGTTCATCTATATCTTCCTTATAGACTGGAGCCCAAAATTGTCCCCAGTCCTGTGTGGCCGCAATAGGGACTTGTATAAAGGCAGAAGGACGTTCTCCTCAGGAGCAGCTCGGCCTCTTTTAATGCATCCCATCATTTTATTTGCCGGCCACTGGTCACTAAAGTGGACTTCAACTTCCGCCCATACACGCAAGTCTATAGCGACTATTTTACCCATTGTTTTACCATTTAGTACATAATTGTACGTTTTATTTCCTCAACCCAAGTCATTGATGTTACATTCTAGGTACCTGCAGCCAACACTAGGGGGAGTTCTTTGCATTCTGTTTATATAAGGAACACAAATCTGTATGCATGTGGCACCCTCTAGTGGTGGCTATGAGCAAAGCAGAAAGAAATTTATAATTTACATGGGGAATTTTGATGCTATTAAAAAATAATATAGCACAGAACAACCTAAAAGTTACAAATATTCTGCATGATAGCTATAGGAAGTAATAGGGCATATAGAGAGGCTTTTAAGCAGAACAGACAAGCTGGTGTCGTACTAATAAAGGGAGCGTGACCAACCCCCATTAAATGCCATCACTGCCCCCCATCCCCTTATAGGGGGGGGGGGGTATATAAAAGTAGACAACCCCTTTAAGCATCAGGTCTCTATAACAGATTGTAAAAGCTCCTCGTGGGGTGATTGTATTACACCGTAATGAATCATCTCAGGCGCAGTTTTTACATCATAAGAAAATCAAAAAGCCGCTAATTCCATCTTTAATGAGGAGAAAGGTAAATTATCTATATATATATAATCGTCTTATCCCATCTGTCTGTCTGTCTGTCTGTCTGTCTGTCTGTCTGTCCAGGAAATCCCGCGTCGCTCATTGGTCCGGCAGCGGCCAATCAGCGCTGCGGGATTTCTGAAAAAAGATGGCGGCCGTTAGCGGCTCATCTGGGGGACGGAGCTGAGCGGCGATGCAGCCGGGAGATGAGCTCCGCGAGGCGCTCATCTCCCGGCCAGCAACAGCAGAAGGAACCCGACCGCCGGACCCATCTGCGGGACGGAGATGCAGCCGGGAGATGAGCGGCGCAAGGCGCTCATCTCCCGGCTGGTAGCAGCGGAAGGACCGCCGGTGCCACTGACCTCCATGCGGAAGGGAGGACCGGGGAGCGGCGCTGCGGGTCGGGATACTTCTGCTGCCAGCGCCCACTATGTCCCGGGTTCTCGCAGCGTAAGTAGCCGCACAGGCAGCAGCGCTCCCCGGGCCTCACCAAGAAGATTCGATGATTGGTCGCGGTCTTCGGACCCGACCAATCACTGACCTTGGCTCCACATTTAAACACCGCTGTGCTGATTGGTCGGCGACGCCGCCCGCGACCACTCACCGGTTTGGGAGCCACATTTAAATATCGGCAGCGACCAATCAGCACAGCGGTGTTTAAATGTGGAGCCAAGATCGGTGATTGGTCGCGGCCGATATTTAAATTTGGCGCCGACCAATCAGAGTCCGCGACCAATCAGCACAGTAGTGTTTAACTTTGGCCGCAAGATCAGTGCTTGGTCGCGGGCCAAGTCCGCAACCAATCAACGATTTGTGCGGCACATTTAAATAGCGGCCGCGACCAATTGGACCCGCAGCGCCGCTCCCCGGTCCTCCCTTCACGCCCTAGCCGCATGGATGTCAGCATTTGTGTTAAAAATCGCTGATTGGTCGCTGGCGCTGCCCGCAACCAATCACCGATTTCGGCGCCAAATTTAAATATCGGCCGCGACCAATCACCGATCTTGGCTCCACATTTAAACACCGCTGTACTGATTGGTCGCGGACGCTATTTAAATGTGCCGCCCAAATCGGTGATTGGTCGCGCACAGCGTCGGCGACCAATCAGCACAGTGGTGTTTAACTTTAGCGCCAACATCACTGATTGGTCGCGCTCTCCGCACGCGACCAATCAGCGAATCGTATTGGTGAGGAGCGGGGAGCGGAATCGTATTAGTGAGGACCGGGGAGCGCCGCTGCCTGTGCGGATACTTCCACTCCGAGAAGCCGAGAGCGGTGTTTAAATGTGGAGCCAAGATCGGTGATTGGTCGCGGCCGATATTTAAATTTGGCGCCCAAATCGGTGATTGGTCGCGGGCAGCGCCAGCGACCAATCAGCGATTTTTAACACAAATGTCCGGACCTTTGTAACACCATGAGGATACTGTGGGGACATCAGCGGCTAGGGTGTGAAGGGAGGACCGGGGAGCGGCGCTGCGGGTCGGGATACTTCTGCTGCGAGCAGTCGCTCATCTCTCGGCTTCTTGCAGTGGAAGTATCCGCACAGGCAGCGGCGCTCCCCGATCCTCACCAATACGATTCGCTGATTGGTGAAGAGCTGGAAGGCAGCAACGAGACGAGAGGGGGCTCACGGGGAAAGAAAGGGTTAACGTCCGGCCCCGGCAGGCAGCGCTGACATGGGGACATTCTGCATCTGGGGGTCTTCAGGGGAACTTGTCAAGATCCTGAGGCCCCAAAGGACGAGAGGCTGAAATACAGATTCAGTGCAGGTATAACACACGGACGCCCTGCAAAGGCTACGGGGATTTAGGGTTACTGCAGGGTAATGGGGGGGTTTTCAGGAATGATTGACTAATAAGGGGTTAAGCACATATGTGCTGCTCAGCGAGAGCTCATTGATGGGAATAGCTGATTTTTCAGGGCAAATTCAATATTGGAGCCCATTAGTGACCTGTCCACCTTTCCAAGTTGTACACAATTTTAATTTATTTTATCTTTTTACATAAGACTTTAAAATGCTGATTACTCACAGCCACCACTAGGGGGAGCTCAGTGCATACAACACACCACAGGCGCCCTCTAGTGGTGACCGCAGGCAGCATGAAGCTCATTATATACAGCAGGTGCCCTCCAGTGGTGGCTGCAGCTAGCGCAGAGTTCAGTGCATACAACATACCGTAGGCGCCCTCTAGTGGTGGCTGCTGGCAACGCAGAGCTCTGTCCATACAACAGCGCAGGCAATGCAGAGCTCAGCGCATACACCACAGGCGCCCTCTAGTGGAGGCTGCTGGCAGCGCAGATCTCAGTGCATACACCACAGGCACCCTCTAGTGGAGGCTGCTGACAGCGCAGATCTCAGTGCATACACCACAGGTGCCCTCTAGTGGTGGCTGCTGGCAGCGCAGATCTCAGTGCATACACCACAGGCGCCCTCTAGTGGAGGCTGCTGGCAGCGCAGATCTCAGTGCATACACCACAGGCGCCCTCTAGTGGAGGCTGCTGGCAGCGCAGATCTCAGTGCATACACCACAGGCGCCCTCTAGTGGAGGCTGCTGGCAGCGCAGATCTCAGTGCATACACCACAGGCGCCCTCTAGTGGAGGCTGCTGACAGCGCAGATCTCAGTGCATACAACACATCACAGGCACCCTCTAGTGGTGGCTGCTGGCAGCGCAGAGCTCAGTGCATACACCACAGGCGCCCTCTAGTGGTGGCTGCTGACAGCGCAGAGCACAGTGCATACACCATACCACAGGCGCCCTCTAGTGGTGGCTGCTGGCAGCGCAGAGCACAGTGCATACACCATACCACAGGCGCCCTCTAGTGGTGACTGCTGGCAGCGCAGATCTCTGTGCATACACCACAGGCTCCCTCTAGTGGTGGCTGCTGGCAGCGCAGAGCACAGTGCATACACCATACCACAGGCGCCCTCTAGTGGTGACTGCTGGCAGCGCAGATCTCTGTGCATACACCACAGGCGCCCTCTAGTGGTGACTGCTGGCAGCGCAGATCTCAGTGCATACACCACAGGCGCCCTCTAGTGGTGGCTGCTGGCAGCGCAGATCTCAGTGCATACACCACAGGCGTCCTCTAGTGGAGGCTGCTGGCAGTGCAGATCTCAGTGCATACACCACAGGCGCCCTCTAGTGGTGGCTGCTGGCAGCGCAGATCTCAGGGCATTCACCACAGGCATCCTCTAGTGGAGGCTGCTGGCAGCGCAGAGCTCAGTGCATACACCACAGGCATCCTCTAGTGGTTACTGCAGGCAGTGCGGAGCTCAGTACATACAACAGGCGTCCTCTAATGGTGACCGCTGGCTGCATGGAGCTCAGTACATAACGAAAGTGCCCTCCAGTGGTGGCAGCAGCCAGCGCAGAGTTCAGTGCATACAACATACCGCAGGCGCCCTCTAGTGGTGGCTGCTGGCAGCGCAGAGCTCTGTCCATACAACAGCACAGGAAAGGCACAGCTCAGTGCATACAACAGCACAGGTGCCCTCTAGTGGTGGCTGATGGTGGTATGGAGCTCAGTGCATTCAACATACCACAGGTGCCCTCTAGTGGTGGCTGCTGGCAGTGCAGATCTCAGTGCATACACCACAGGTGCCCTCTAGTGGAGACTGCTGGCAGCGCACAGCTCAGTGCATACACCACAGGCGCCCTCTAGTGGAGACTTCTGGCAGAGCAGAGCTCAGTGCATACACCACAGGTGCCCTCTAGTGGAGGCTGCTGGCAGTGCAGATCTCAGTGCATACACCACAGGTGCCCTCTAGTGGAGGCTGGTGGCAGTGCAGATCTCAGTGCATACACCACAGGTGCCCTCTAGTGGAGGCTGCTAGCAGTGCAGATCTCAGTGCATACACCACAGGTGCCCTCTAGTGGAGGCTGCTGGCAGCGCAGAGCTCAGTGCATACACCACAGGCGCCCTCTAGTGGAGACTGCTGGCAGCGCAGAGCTCAGTGCATACACCACAGGTGCCCTCTAGTGGAGGCTGCTGCCAGCGCAGAGCTCAGTGCATACACCACTGGTGCCCTCTAGTGGTGGCTGCTGGCAGCACCTTAATTCTTGTATTAGAAGACAGACTTTAGACATAGTAAATAAATTGGTGCAGATTCCTGAACATTCACATCACACTGAACCACATGATCAGAAACTGGCACCTGAGATTTTTCTTGCTTCCAGGCTGAAAGTTGAGTACCAGGGGCCCCTAATGTTACAGCCCACCCGTCCATAGCTCTGATCACTGCTCTGCTGAAGGGGATGGGTGGTCTCATTTCTGCAGGGAGAAGTGCAGCTGCTGGCAGCAAAGTCCAACACCCGACCTGTATAGCGCCTTATAATAGGAGCCGTATACGATACCTGCGCCCCCCAATGCAGAGCGGAAACCATCTGCACGGCCCTGTCCTGTGACCAGCCTGATCCCCACCGTCCACAATCTCTACAGTCTGGATCTAAATGTCTGGCCATTAATCCCTACAGCTCATAGTATCATTTGCAGGGGCAAATTCTATCCCTCCGTTCAGTTTCTGGGAAAGCTGAGTGATGAGCAATATGGCCGCCCTGACTGCTCCCACATAGGTGCACTGAGCGATACACAGAGCCGATCAGCCATCTCCCATGGTAAATGTATGGCGGCCGTATTCTGCCCTCATCCAGCTCATTGGACGCGATATAGAAAAGCGACGCCTTCATAGAAAACAACGGAAATTACAGAATGTATTAGTGCAAGTCAGACTAAAGTCAAGGAGCTGTCCGGGCATGCTGGGAGTTGTAGTTTCACAACAACCAGAGACCGTTGCCCTGTGACTTACCCTTATATGGCAACAAGGCGTAGTGCAGCATCATACAGGTAAAATCTATAGGAAATGCTGTTATCACCTCCAGAGCAGCAATCGCAAGTCTGCCAGATTCCTCCTAGCTTCTCAGGCTTCGTGAACCCCCCCCTCCGCCCTGCGGCCCACCCCTGGTGGTCTCACATAGCGCATGCTCTGCTGCGGGGCTTTGGGGGAGGTGCAGTGTTTCCACCAGATCACACAGGACAGATTATTCCATATGATTATTATTATTATAAACCATTTCTCATATTTGTTACATATTTTACATGGTACAAGATCAGACAAATCAGACTGATGA
This sequence comes from Phyllobates terribilis, assembly GCF_046119375.1. NCBI lineage: Eukaryota > Metazoa > Chordata > Amphibia > Anura > Dendrobatidae > Phyllobates > Phyllobates terribilis. The sequence goes on from NW_027363696.1 coordinate 484,207, forward strand.
GAGAAGAGATAAGAAACTTTCCCCACTACCCTCTCCTGCCCGCTACAGACGGCTGATACCAGAGAGGCAACAGCACATTTCCGATTTGCCCTGACCTATAGTGGAGGAGAAACCGTTGCTGTTTGCGATGGCGCTGAGCTACCTGCGCGTGGTACAGAATAGGGCAGACCGAGGGGAACGCATGGGACCTTTACCCTTCCACCAGTCTTGAGGGGGCGCCCACTACCCTGGTACCCAACACAAAGGTGCCCCCTCCTCCATGACGCTTCTCATGCGCGTTCATCTTCTGAACAGATCATGAAATGCCCCCGAGTGGGCGCACATAGAATAGAATTAAAAATCCCAAACAAGTGCGAAAAAAACCACAAAACACAAAAGTGCAGGCGCAGCCAAATTATGTCTAACCCCTTTCATGTCCACCAATCGTAGTGGCAAAGAACGGGTTAAATCACAGCACTCTGAATTAGTGTCGGCCGCCACGAGGAGCGATGAGGAGGCGACACTTATCGAAAAGGATCCAGGTCATGTGAGCGACTTACTGCCCTGGCCCCTCCCCCTGATTGCAGGCCCCGCCCCATGATCACTTGCCCCTCCCCCTGATTGCCGGCTCCTCCCCCTGACCGCAGGCCCCTCCTTTATCTAGTATAATACACTCTGTAGTACACAGATTTTGAACGACACAAGGAATAAGAGTTGTCAAATTTGAGCAGGTAGAGCCCCCGGCCGGGGTACTGGTGGCTGCCGGCGTCCACCTCTTCGTGACGATCCCGCCTGTAGACCGGCACAATCTCCTCCAGCTGAGGCTTGTTGGCGTCTTTTCGGCTTTCTCTTCGTTGTTGGGATTCTCTGTAAAGAACAGACACAAGTCAGGAGTGAGTCCAGGATATCAGAGTGGGACAAGTCATGGGCGCGGAGCTAAAACAGAAGCATAAAGGGGTCTTCCGGGAATAATCCGGAAACAAGCAGTCTTACAGAAATCCCGCAGAGAGAGTACAGGGCGACTCATGCTGATCTGATCCGTTTTTGGTGCGGTTTTTCCTCCATCTTCGCTGGGTAAAATTGCAAAGTGCTTGTAAACACCAGGAACTTTACATTTCACTCTTTATTAAAAAGTATCTCTGTTGTCAAATATGGAGGTATTCTTAATTCTATAGTTTACAGCTGGTTGCCTAGGATACCGGCCACCTCTACAAACTATCAGTGGTGACTGGTTTCCTTGGCAAGGAGAGCACGCTCGCAAGCTTTTTACTTTAAAGTGTGAATGAGTCTCTCTGACGCTAGATGCGGCCCGTTTTCCCTCTGCAGAGGCACAGCTCCTCCACTACTGGCATTGGGGAGAGGATAAATTAGGCAGCGACTCAACCATCCCGCCAGTCTGATAGGTCAATCTTAACCTACGGAAAGCAAGAGAAGTAACGCCCCAGAGAGCACATTGTTGGTTTTTGATCTCCTGCAGAGGTGAACATCCATGACCAGTTGGTGCTTCTCCAGAAGCCTCCGACCTCCTCGGAACAAGGGGGTGGGACGCTGCTTCTCAAGAGGCCCCGACCTCGTCCGGATGAGGGGGTGAGACGCTGCTTCTCGAAAGGCCCCCTACCTCGTCCGGATGAGGGGGTGAGACGCTGCTTCTCGAAAGGCCCCCTACCTCGTCCGGATGAGGTGGTGAGACGCTGCTTCTCAACAGGCCCCCAACCTGCTCAGGACGAGGGGGTGAGACGCTGCTTCAATAGGACCCCCAGAACTCTTCAGGGCGAGGGGGTGAGACCCCCTAACTCCTCAGGACGAAAGGGTGAGATGCTGCTTCTAGAGAGACCCCCCGACCTCCTCAGGACGAAGGGGTGAGATGCTGCTTCTCAAGAGGCCCCAACCTCCTCAAATCAAAGGGGTGAGACGCTGCTTCTCGAGAGGCCCCAACCTCCTCAAGACGAGGGGGTGAGACACTGCTTCTTGAGAGGCCCCAACCTCCTTAAGACGAGGGGGTAAGACACTGCTTCTCAAGAGGCCCCAACCTCCTTAAAACGAGGGGGTAAGATGCTGCTTCTCGAGAGACCCCCGACCTCTTCAGGAAGAGGGGGTGAGATGCAGTGAAGACCTGCTACAGTATTTATTGTACAGGAATGAAGTATGAAAATTGTACAAAGTACCTTCGTCCTCGTCCTCGCTGGACTCGCTGACGTGCACGCTCACAGCCGTGTTTGGGGAGTCTGTCCATTCAAAGTAAACCCCAAAACCAATGTCAAAGTTATCTGTGGCAAACTCCCAGAAAAGATAGGAGCCCTCCTCGTGTGTGGGGACCCGGACTGTGACCACCTCTCCTCTTCCGACGGTGATGACTGAATCCGCGTCCTGCCGGATCTTCTCTTTGAAGTCTTTAATTTGGGGTCTTGTCCACATAGATGGGGCAGCAATGACCGGCGTGGACTCTGTAGAGAGAAGGAAGTGGAAAAATAATGAGCAAACATAAACCATTAGCCAATGTCCAGGTATCGTCTGTTTGTCCACCCAACAGACCCCAACCCCACTGGGGTCAATAGGACGCACCTTTAGGCGCGTTCTCCAGCAGGTCTTCCAGCGGGGTCGGCCTCCAGTTCTTTCTCAGCATTGTCTATGTGTGGGTGGGTTTGTCCATTGACCGAGGGGGCTTCTCCGGAGCCGGTGATGCTTCCCATGTTCATCTTGGATGGAGAACTGACAGGGGAGCTGGTTCCAGCCGAAAGTGCCTCCTGCTGTTTCTGTAAGGCCGAGAGGGTAAGGAGAGGGTAACACCACGTCATTTATGAGCATTCTTCATTTCTTGTATGCTGCAAAGCAAAACTGCAGTGTAAAGCATGAGGGGAAGAACAAAGAAGCTTAACTTCTAATGAGGCAGCGTTTCAGACAACCACAGGCTCCAATAGACGCTGCACACAAATCCCACTGTCTTCCACTTATAAACGCTGCATCTAATCAACCAGCTACTCAGCGCACCGCCATCATCAAGAGCAAAACTCAGCCGCGCAATTTTTTTATTTTTTTCTTACTAAAAACAATTAGTTAATTAGTTCAGGTTCCAGGGAGCGTAAAGTGCAGGGTTTATTTTCTACATCAAAACCCGCAATAGCAATCTACTCTGATTATAGTATTTTTACAGCTGTTTTTACCCCATTTATTGTTGAAGTTCTGAAGGTTTTATTAATTCTGTACAAGAAGCGAGGGCATTTTTTCATGCATTTTTTCGGCTCCACAGGAAAAAATAAACAAACCAAAAAAACACAAATTTCAGCAACGTCTTTAGATGCACAGCGGCCAGGAGTTTTCCGGGAAGCACAAGAAGTTTCCTCAAACTTTTAAACCAGTGTTTCCAAAACTCCAGTCCTCACGGCCCCCACAGGTCATGTTTCAGGATCTCCTTCGTATTACACAGGTGAGAGAATTCCTGATGCCTTGATAGTATTACACAGGTGATGGAAATACTAAGGAAATCCTGAAAACATGACCTATGGGGGCCGTGAGGACTGGAGTTTGGGAAACACCGTTTTAAACACAGGGGATTTTCTGCAAAAAAAACCAAACCCTGCAGCATTTATGCTACGTGGGAACATGGTCCGACAGGTAAATGCAGCTCAGAGCAGCGAGGCTCGGGGGTCTGTGCGCTGCGTCTACCTGTTGCTGAGCGAGCTGCACTTGGTACAGCTGCTGCATGTACTGCTGGTAGTGCTGTTCCTGCAGCTGCCGGATCAGGAGCTGCTGTTGCTCGAAGTTCCCCGGGTACTGCTGCGCTGCGTACTGCTGAAACTGCACCGCTGTCTGCGAGTTCAGGGCGGCCATGATCTGCTGCCTGCAAAAAAAAAATAGAATTAAGATTTGAAACACAAATGCACGATCCTGCCCTAATGACTGCTGCACCCACCATTGCCTGTGGCCGGCAGAGCTTTAGTAATTTTCCATTAAAATGAATGTGACAGGGCTCCGTGGACCCCATTGTTGGTGACCCCAGCGCATGTACCCTCCAACCGGTCACCAGCATTGCATACAACAGACTGCTCCTTGCACTATGGCTCATACTACGAGGGTCCTGAATGAGTGACCCACCCAAAAATATCCTTTAAGAAAGATGAGTGACTTCCGATGGGAGTACTTACTTCTGCTGTTCCATTCTAAACCGTTCATCCTCCGCTCGCATCCTCTCTTCCTCCTCTCTCCGCAGCCTCTGCTCCTCTTCTTTCCTCCGCTTCTCCTCCTCTCGCAGCAGCCGCTGCCGCTCCTCCTCTTCCCGCCGTCTCCGCTCCTTCTCTTCTCTCCAGTAAAGTCAGCAGATGACGCTTTACACTGAACTATGTCGGACATGATTTTTGCAGCAGCGTCAACCGTTCTCACTTCCTGGGACTTAAAGCAGAAGTCCGGTCCATGATCCCTCCGGTCTTACATACCGACTGCTCCGTAAATCCATAATCACTGACTCCAGCTATACTGCAATTAGTACTGGAGTAGGAGGTAACCTGAAATATGCCTCATGTCCTGTCAGTCTCATACTGCTGTTTTGTCCCCCATGCTTTACACTGCAGGTTGGATTCTATGTATCAAACTTAGTCAAAGTTTAAGAACTGCTGCGGCTTTAAGTTAGTGATATGATAGGGATTTGATACCACTTAAGGCAGTTGGAAATTTTACAAAATTGACCCATAAAAAACAAATATTTCTTGCCTGATGACTCCTTCGCTTCTCCCGTGCTCACACTCTGGCGGCCATCACTTTTTTTCCTGCAGCGATGATGTTGTATAATCCATGTGACTGCTGCAGTCGATCACTGGTTTCTACGGTCTCAGGCTGTACATGCCAGTGATTGGCTGCAGCAATCTGATAGAGTGACGTGACGTTATCCCTGCAGGAAACAGAAAGCTCCTTTAAACTAACAGACAACCCCTTTAAGTGTGGAAAAACGTGACCCAGATGTCGATCATCATCTATCTTGTGAGATAGCGACTGCCGCTAACCTCTGCTATAGACTGGAGCAGAAAGATTTGCAGGACCCAGGTCCGGCATCCATAGAAAACCGCTGCAAACCATCTCCTATCTATCAGCATCACCAGCGCCTCTTCTGGTAGAGTTGGGGTGGGTTCACTGCACAATCTGCAGAGCGGTCCCTTTAAGAACGTCTCCAGTAACTATTAGTGCTGGAGTTGTTTTCAGGTACCTGTCTGCAGGTTGTGCGTCACCTTGCCGCTCAGCCCCACTCACTTTAATAGTACTGAGCTGCAATACCAGGCACAGCCTGTGGACACGTGTGGCGCTGTTTCTGGAGGAAACCAGCAGTTACCGTGCCCCACCGATGCCGGATGTACGGATTGTAGGGATTAGTACCTTTTTCTCTCCTGCTCTTCTTTCTCTATTTTATGGGATGTGACGTATGTGGAGAAGAGGTGGCAGCATCTGTTCAGGAGGGTGATAAACTCCGTCATGGCTTCCTGCTTGCTCAGGTTGCCCAGGGCCGCCCATTCTTTCCTGTGAGAAAGACGACAGTGTGTGAACGACACTCAGAGGGAGCAAAGGCTTCTATGAAGAGGTTAGAAACGCGTCGTCGTTCAGTTTTATGCAAGAAACAGTCTGCAGTTTTCTATTAAACTTTGCATTTCAATTCCTATTTTTTTTTTTTGGACACATCAGATCGATGCATGCCCATGATGGAAAATCTGTTGCCGTTTTGCGTACACAGCTCCCATAAATGCTCATGGTAATGAGGTTCACCCTGCAGTCACTGACGGCTACTTTAGTGGTGAAAAATATACAATGGCAGGATCAGACTACATATGTAGTGTAGTCTGTAACCATGGAGACACACAGATCTGCATCAGTGCTGTGTATACAAAACGGTAAGAAAACGTTAGGCTATTTACAAAGTGGCTACTTTTTTATAGGAATGTGATACAGTGAAACAAACCACACGACGTTCGTTACCTCCTATCGTTGCCCAGGACATCGAAGAAGCCGACTTCGGGGCACGTGTCGGGGTTGTACGGTCCCAGGAGGACTTGTTTGTACACAGCCACCAGCCTCAGCTTCTCCTCGTAGGTTGGATGGAAAGCCTTCCCGTCCTTCTCTGTCAAAAAATACAGAAGGAAAATGGTTAGGAGACCCATCACATGTACCAAACTGCGTGTGCCGCCATATAATGCTCCACAAAAACTGTAATAAGACAGTGATAGGACCACTAAAGCCACCTGACCCCAGTGTGCAGTAATCAGACCCTGCAATACTGAGTAATATCTGTGCACAACACATAATACAATCCACTTTCCAGTAATTGGACCCAGAACGATAAAATTCAATTCTTACAGGGTGATTCCTTAAATACCTTGTAAAAGTCCCTGAGCTCCCCCGATTCTGCAGCTCTTTTCCGTTTTTCGCTGCGTCGCTCCATTGCAGAGATATTCACATTTGCGTCTTTTGGAGCACTGCATGTGAAATCTCTGCTTGTAGTGCAACGGGCTGTTTCTTCTCTGCTTCCACAGATCAGGAGAAGATCTAGTAGTCGAGCATGTGATCATTGGCAGCGTCTTGGAGGGAGGGCTGAAAGTGCGCACTCCCAAATAAGACTGAAAAAATGCAAAGTTGGACTGCAAAGCAGAGATTTCACATACTGCACTCCGAAAGCAACAAATGTGAGTATCTCTGCAATGGAGCGACGCAGTGCAAAACGGCAAAAAAGCAGCAGGGTTCAGGAGAGCTCAGGGATTTTTACCAGATATGTAACTAAATTTTTTGAGGCCGAGTGACAAAACCAAAAATATTTTTATATGCATCTCCAAAAGTACAGCCTAGTTTCCCTGCAGCCACATTAAATGTTGTGATACTGTACTTTGTGCCAAATGATAAAGGCAGCTCAGCTAAACCTGACTGTATGAATACAGTAGCCACCAAAAGTTTAGCATTTTTTTTTTAAATTGTGATTGCTTCTGTTTGGTTGTTGTGAGGCCATTTTTCTGGTGATTTTAGTTAACTGGAAGCAAATGATTGTCAGCTATCAGGACAAAAATTGTGTTGGACATTGTTTTATCCCTTTATGTGTTAGTTTTCAACATTTGCTGGGCCAAATGTTTTGCATATTTTGTTATGGGCAGTCGAATTTTGCCTAAATTTTTTTTTGCGTTTTAAGGTTAAAAACATGGCAGAGACAAAGCCAAATTTATCACCAGATGTCAGGAAGCTTATTATTCTGGGAGTGAAGTCAGGGAAAAGCCATAAAGAGGCAGCTATGGAATTCACCTGTTCTCAGAGTCAAGTGTCAGGTATATTAAAGAAAGAAAAAGAAGGTTCTGGAACAGCCGACAAACCTAGAAGTGGACGACCAAGGAGAACTTCCTCCAGAGTTGATCATATTATAAAGAAAAAGTCAGTATCTGATGTCCACAAAATGAACAAAGAATATGGGGTCAAAGTGAGTCGCGACGACTAAGCAGTAGGGCTGAATGCACGAGTTCCAGTCAAGAAGCCTTTCATCTCTGCAAAGAACCGGAAGGTCCAACTTGTGTTTGCCAAAGAACACAGCCAACGGAAAGAGACAGATTGGTCTAAGGTGTTGGGGTCGGTTGAATCCAAGTTCAATCTGTTTGGTAGTGATGGCAGCACTGTATATACTGCAGAGTTGGAAAACGTAATGATGTAAGGTACCAAACGCCTACAGTGAAACATGGTGGCGGCAATCTCATGGTTTTGGGCTGCTTTTCTGCATCTGCCATTGGCCCTTGGCATAGAATTGATGGAAATATGAATGCTACCATGAACAAGGATACAGTTGTGCTCAAAAGTTTACATACCCCAGCAGAATTTTTCCTTTCTTGGTCTTGTTTCAGAGAATATGAATGATATTCAAAAGCATTTTGGTTACAATTAAGGTCTTGTATGATGACAACTTCATGCACTTTCAATTCCTCACCAGGGAAATTACATCACAACAACCAGACAGAAGTTATCACATTTTAAAAAAAAAAAAGCAAAACTTTTGGACTCTATAGTATAATCTATATGTGCGCTGTATCGGCCATAGTATCAGAGATAATGCGGTGTCTGACTATCTGTATGATCTGAATCTAAGTGAAGGAGGCAGGAAACATTTCCGTAAGAACGGTCCAGTCACGCTAAAATTCACAACGGAACTTTAATCATTGCAAAATGGAATTTTCTGAACTTTCTAACACTGTTTGATGTACAATACAAAGTTATATTGTGGCACCGTGATAGCCAGAAAAATCGATGTAAATACTTGTATGCCAAAAATGACAAAAGTATTCTCGGAGTGATACCTTTATTGGCTAACCAGAAATTATATATATATATATGCAAGCTTTCAGAGCACAGAGGCTCCTTCTTCAGGCAAGATTACAAATGAATTCATGAGACAAAAGGCACAGCATCTGAGAGATGTTACAACAAGACATTTGTTCATGAGGTGTAAGTTGTGATGTCTCCTACAGATAAGTTAGGGAGAGCAAATTAGTTGCTTTTTTTTTTTTTGCAAAATGAGAGGCCTTGGGAATATTTAATTATCTGGAGGTGTGAATTGTGTCCATGTAGTGAGTCATAAAGCCAGGTGTTATATTTAGTCCTGTTGTCAGTGAATTGAACATCCTTATCAATTTGAATTCCCAAATTTTTCTTTCTCTGTTGCCCTTGAAGTGACCTTTTAGTATTAAAACTTTTAGATCTTTCATACAGTGTCCCCGGCCAGAGAAATGTTTTCCCACAGGTGTGTCCTGTTCATTCTTAATTGTGTGTCTGTGTAAATTCATTCTTGTTTGCAGTTTTTGCATCGTTTCTCCAATATAAACTCCTTCCGGACACCTTGTACATTGTATCATGTCACCACACTGGAGGATGTACATGAAAAGACATCCATGATTTTGTAGTCCTGATTTGTGTTAGGTATACAGACTGTATTTGATGGTGATATGTGGGTACAAGTTTTGCATTTTTTGTTTTTACATGGGAATGTGCCCGTCACTGATGGTGATCAGAGGACACTTCTGACAAGGAGATTCCTTAAGTTAGGGGGCTGTTTGTAGGAGAGAAGTGGTAGTTCTGGGAATATTTCTTTCAGTTTGTGGTCTCTGTGGAATATGGGTTGGAGATCAGCACCAATTTTCCTTAGGATGTTCATGTGGGAGTTGTATGTGACCACAAGAGAAGCCTGTTGTTGTCCTCCCTTTGTCTGTAATCCAGGAGGCTACTTCTTGGTATCCTTGTAGCTCTGTGAATTTGTTCATCTATTACCAGTGGATGGGATCCTTGTTGTAGGAATGTATTCCTCAGGGATAGTAGCTGCAGTTTTCTGTCCTTGCTGTCTGAACAGATTCGAATGTACCTCAGAGCTTGACTGTAGATGATGGATTTTTTTGTGTGTCTTGGATGAAAGCTGTTTCATCTAAGATATGCTGGACGTCCTGTGTAGTGTTGAGCCACCCCCGTAGTGTTCGAGTTCGGTTCGGTTCGTCGAACACCCGTGTGTTCGCCGAACTGTTCGTCGAACACCTTCGAACACCGTTAAAACCAATGGCAGGCAAACAAAAACACATAGAAACACATAGAAAACACCTTCAAAGGTGTCCAAAAGCTGACAAACTGCTCAGAAGACACAACTAACACATGGAAAAGTGACAAGTACATATAGTCATGCGAAAAGAAAAGAGGTGGAGGAGTAAAAGGAGGGGGAGACACAGATATAGGCATGTCATGCCCTTCTAAAATCCAAAAAGTGAGAAGCCGACACGTTCAGTCCGCTCCTGCCCATGCCACCTCCGCGTCGCCGGGTTTGTGCCAGAGCCGCGGTGAACCCTGACGGCCAGCCCCCCTCTCCCAATACTGGTGCCTGTCCGCTGGTGGGTCGAGCGAGCCCCCCTGTGGTGGAGGCAGCTCTAAGCTTTTTAATTTAAATTGTCTCTCTAATTTGAATGAATACACTTTAAATCCATTTACAAGGATCTATTGGAGGGCAAGTCTCATGCAAGCAGCCGCGTAATTCCAGCTCCAGTAGCGTCCACTAAAGCTGCTGCAGTTAAAAAGCTTTTATAAGGATCGAGCTCGGCGGTCCACCGCAAGGTATCCTACTGCCAGTCCCAGCCCCTATGCCTTGGGGTGCCTCCTGATGCTCTTCACTGAGTATCCCGTGGTCCCGAAGCATTTCCTTTGAAAAAAATAAGTGTCCAAACTACAGGTGGTGTAGCTTGCTTAACAGCCAGGATAATCCGCTGACTAGCAGACACTGCTACTAGGCACAAAGTATTTCCTGGGCTAGATGCAATTAAAAATTTGTAATTAGATACTCTCGTTGGATGCTGAGAAAGCATTCCATAGAGTCTCCTGGCACGCCATATATGATTCTCTTAAAAAGCTTGGGGTAGGGGTCTAGGGGACCCTTTTATAGCCAAAATCACGGCCCTGTATCGCAATACGTCACCTAGGCTGAAGTTAAATGGAACTGTAGCACCCTGAGGGCTCGGTTGCTACAGAGGTATTGCACCTCACCCAGAGGTGTGATATCTCACTCTCAGGTAAGGATGGAGTGAGGATCAGGACCCGACACCTGCATGCATTACACCACATTGCCGTGGGGCAGGGCGACCAATATGCCCCTGAGATGGGCACGACAGTCCCTGTCCCTGGCTGGAGTGGGGGGAGGGAACACTGAGGAAGGGGAACCCTGTAGTGCAGGAGCAGGGAGGAAGCAGTTCCTGGGTGCATTGAGAAGGGAGTATAAAAGGTGGGCACCATCTTAGTTCAGTGCAGAGAAGTCTGAGCAGAAGTGGCAGGGAGCAGGGGCTCTGCATGAGCTCTGCTCCGGAGGCGGGCCTAGTAACAGAGGCCCAGGCCTGGAAGAGGGAGAAGGAAGGAAGAGGAGCGGAGAAGGCTCCAGGAACGAGGAACGAAGGGATCCCAGGGGTGCGGACGGGCGAGTCAGTCGCCACCGCACGCCCGAATCCACCTGCGTGGAGGGGTCAGGCCAAAGGGGGAGACCGGTCCCCGAAACTAGTGGAGGCAGGAAACGACCCTCAGCTAGAAACAGGAGGCTGTGACATTTTATGTGGCGCAGCCCCTCGCTACACCCGCTAGGAAGGCACCACATAGGGTCAGGGAAACTGGCGCCAAGTTTACCAAGAGGAGGCCCGAGGCAGCCGGACAGAAGGGTTGGTAAGAAAGGCCAGACAAAGGACACACAAAGGGGGTCCTGTGAAGCGCTCCAAAGTTATCTGGGAGTTGTCTGAGCCCCTCACCTGGTGAGCACAGTACGACGTGGGCAGCCGTTACCTGCAGACGTGGTCTGGATAATAAGAACTGTGAGTAAAGGCCCTGGACTGCATCACTGACTCCGTGTCGTTACTGCTGCTGCCCTGCACCATCACCCCCATCCTCCGCATACACTGCCCTGAGGCTATACTCCTCCCGTGGGGAGTTATGCTACGCTCTGCTGCACCCACAACACCAGCCTCAGCGGTCTGCCCTGGAGCGGCGGTTCACTCTGACCGCAATCCACGGGTGGCGTAGTCGGATATTTAAACATCAAAACCACATAAATAGTTCCGCCACTGGTTTGACCGCCCTGAGCCACGGAACCGGGTCGCCGCCACGGAGACTACAACCACCAGCATCCACCAAAAAGGGTCCGGCTCCGGGTGTCCCAAGGCCCAGGGGGCGCGTCAGAACATTTTCATCACCTTTCACAATCACCAATGGGACAAGGCAGGGATGTCCTCTGTCCCCTCTCTTATACATCCTAGTGACGGAGCACCTGCTCTCATCAATTCGTCATAACCCCAATATTAGGTGGAAGGCACCGAGTACAAGTGCTCTCTATTTGCTGATGATGTCCTAGTATATATCACTCAATCACATATATCCATCCATGCTGTTATGGCTGAAATAGATCACTTTGTTACATGGTCAAATTTTAAAATCAATGCAGCGAAGTCTGAGGCCCTCGATGTCTCCCTCCCCAAATCCATATAGGATTCCATCCAGTTCAACTTTCCCTTTGCCTGGCCCTCACAGGGTATCAAATACTTAGGAATTCCTATTCATAGAGACCTCTCCCATCTATGTTATCTTAATTTTGGGCCCTTTATTGAACAACTCCATACAGACCACGGTTTGGCAAGTTAGAACTGTAAGATTCACTACGTGAACCACTGGTGTTTTGTGGAAAAGCACATGTACACTGTGTTCCAAATTATTATGCAAAAAGTGTTTAGGAGTGATAAGGGAAGAATTTGTTTGTTTGTCAGTTAAACTCATTGATGGTGATGTGTGTCAGGGCTCTTTATATCACTGTAAGCAATTGCAGACACCTGTGCTAATTAGTTTGGCAGGTGTGTCCAATGAAAGGCAAGACTACTTAAGAAGGCTGTCTCACATTATTAAGCAGCCTACATTTTCTGCCAAAATGGGAAAGAAAAAGGATGTGTCGGCTGCTGAGAAGCAACAAATTGTGGAGTGTTTAGGTCAAGGCATGACTACAATCAACATTGTGCGATGATCAGGATGAAGTGTCTTGGCAATCAAGAAGTATGTAGCTGATTCACAGTACACACGTGTGCGTGCTGATAAGGGCAAATTGAGGACTCTTTCCTACAGGCAATTACGTCAGGTTGAAAGAGCAGCGGCAAAAAAGCCTTGTCATAGCAGCAGACAAGTTTTTGAAGCTGCTGGTGCCTCCAACGTCCCCCGAACAACAAGATGCAGGGTCCTTCAGAGGTTTGCAGCTGTGCATACGCCATCCTGTCGACCTCCTCTATCCACTTCACACAAGCAGAAACGGCTCCAGTGGGCCAAACATTACATGAAGACTGATTTCAAAACTGTTTTGTTCACGGATGAGTGCCGTGCAGCGCTCGATGGTCCAGATGGATGGAGTGGAGGATGGCTGGTTGATGGACACCCCACGTAAACACGGCTACAGCGCCAACAAGGAGGAGGTGGAGTAATGTTTTGGGCTGGAATCATGGGGAGAGAGATTGTCGGCCCCTTTAGGATCCCTGAAGGCGCTAAAGATGAACTCCATAATGTATGTGGATTTTCTCAAACAGCACTTCCTGCCATGGTTCAAGAAGAAGAACCGTGTATTTCACAGCAAGATCATTTTTTTGCATGATAATGCACCATCTCATGCTGCACATAAAACATCTGCATCTCTGGCTGATATGGGCATAAAAGGGGACAAACTTATGGTGTGACCCCATGCTCCCCTGACCTCTACCCCATTCAGAACCTTTGGAGCATCATTAAAAGGAGTGTCTATGATGGCGGGAGGCAGTTCACATCTAAGCAACAGCTCTGGGAGGGTATTCTGTCCTCATGCAAAACAATTGAAGCAGAAACCATCCAAAACCTGACAAATTCAATGGACGAGAGAGTTCAGAAGCTCCTTTCAAACAAGGGGTCCTATGTGAAAATGTAACATCACCTAGAATAAAGTTTTGAGTTGAAAACTGTTTGATTTCAGTTTCTAACAACCTGCTAATGCTTATAATTTCAAAAATGACCATTTTTTTGGTCTTTATTAAAATGAAAAGGTTGATCGAAAAGTTTGGGGGATCTAAGAGTGTGGCAACCCAGTAGTCATGATTACTTCGAATTCTGACAATATGAGGGTCATGCTGCAGGTAGTGCAGCAAGAAGGCACTTATGTGTCTTGCGCATCTCGGAGCCCCAAAATTATTTTCCGGGCTAGATGCAGCTAAAAATTATTGTTAATTTTAAATCTGGTGAAGCTTTAGTATAGATGGCCTAATAGGATCAGTGCTGCACACTGCTACAAAGCCCAAATTATTTTCCAGCCAAGATACAGATAAACATGATTAGTAATTTTAAATCTGGTGGAGCTTATTATAGATGGCCTAATAGAATCAGTGCTGCACACTGCTACAAAGCCCAAATTATTTTCCAGCCAAGATACAGATAAACATGCTTAGTAATTTGAAAGCTTAAAACGGTTGGTAGGGTGATTTTAACCAATCATCAAGCTTTTACTCTCCCCGGGATGACACAGGGGTAGAAAAGTCGTTTCGGATCCATGATTTGTTCATCTTTATGAACGTGAGTCTGTCTACATTATCAGTGGAGAGCCGCGTGCGCTTATCTGTCAGCACACCACCAGCAGCGCTGAACACACGTTCAGACAGAACGCTGGCTGCGGGGCATGACAAGATCTCCAAGGCGTAAGTGGCTAGCTCCAGCCATTTATCCAGATTGGAAGCCCAAAAAGAGCAAGGGTCCAGTGACACAGTCGTGGCTTCAATGTTTACTTGGAGATACTCCTGTACCATCGTCTCTAGGCGTTGACTATGTGTCAGACTTCTTGTCTCCTGTGGCCTTGCAAAGGATGGGCTAAAAAAGTGGTGAAATGATTCCGCAAAATTGATGTTACCAGCAGATACTGTGGTTCTGTTACGGTTTGAGTGCTGAACACTTGACGGTCCCACGGTTGGCAAGTTGGAACTGTGAGATTCACTACGTGCACCACTGGTATTTTGTGGAAAAGCACATGTAAGATTCTGCAACAGTCTCTGCTGATACTCCTGCATGCGTGCATCTCTTTCTATGGCAGGAATAATTTCTGCAAATTTACTTTTGTACCGGGGATCTAACAGTGTGGCAACCCAGTAGTCAGGATTATTTCTAATTCTCACAATTCGAGGGTCATGTTGCAGGTAGTGCAGCAAGAAGGCACTCATGTGTGTTGCGCATCCAGGAGCACCAAGTCCCTGTTGTGTTGGTGGCGAGGTAACAATCATGCTTCCTTCCTCTGTCCTCTCCCCCCAACCTCGCACAACAGAAATGTGATCAAGGTCTCCCTCATCTGATGAGTCTTCCATCAGTTCGTCCTCCACTTCTTCCTGGGCTCCTGCACCTTCCTCACTAGTTTGGCTGCTACCATGCGCCCTGGTAAAACCATCTCCCCCACCCTCACATGCCTGCCGCCTTGGTGCTGCCGACCGTCTGGACCTTGCAGATGTTAGCCCTTCCGCATACAACTCCTCCTCCTCTACTTCCTCCACCTCCTCTTGTGCCACCACCTGACTCCGAATTCTGTTTAACATGTGCTCCAGCATGTAAATCACCGGAATAGTCATGCTGATAATGGCATCGTCAGCACTAAACATCTTCGTCGCCATTTCAAAACTGTGCAGAAGGGTGCATAGGTCCCTGATCTGAGACCACTCCTCCAGCATGATTTGCCCCACCTCTGGATCTCGTTGGCCCAGGCTATACGTCAGAACGTATTGCACCAGGGCTTGTCGGTGCTGTCACAGTCGCTGCAACATGTGCAGAGTTGAATTCCACCGGGTAGGCACATCGCATTTTAGCCGGTGAAGTGGCAGGCCCAACGACTTCTGTAGAGATGTAAGTCGCTGAGCTGCGGGATGCGAACGGCGGAAGTGAGCACACAGTGACCGTGCCCTCTGCAGAAGGCCATCTAGTCTGGGATAGTGGGCTAAAAATTGCTGGACAACCAGGTTCAACACGTGAGCCATACAAGGCACGTGTGTGACATTGCCCCGGCGAAGGGCCGCACCCAGGTTTGCAGCATTGTTGCACACGGCCTTCCCTGGTTTCAGGTCCAGTGGAGACAACCATTCATGAAATTGGTTCTCCAGAGCTGACCACAACTCCTCAGCTGTGTGACTCACATTTCCCAGACATTTCAATGTAAAAACCGCCTGATGACGTTGAGCCCTACTGCCAGCATAGTAAGGAGGTGTGCAGGATCCCTTCTGCGCAGTTAGAAAGCTTGTGGCATGACCAGACAGGCTTTGGGTGCAGGTGGAAGACCGAGAGGAGGTTGAGGAGGCAGAAGCAGTGGAGGAACTTTGACATAAAGAGGATTGACGCACAACTCGTGGGGACGGCAAGACTTGGACAGCAGCCCCTTGTCCTGCTGTCACCATAGTTACCCAGTGCCCAGTCAGCGACATGTAACGCCCCTGTCCATGCCTACTCGTCCAAGTGTCTGTGGTGAAATGCACCCTGTCACACACAGAGTTTCTCAAAGAAGCGGTGATGTTGTGTGCGACATGCTGGTGGAGCGCAGGCACACCTTTCTTTGAGAAGTAGTGCCGACTGGGCATCTGGTACTGGGGCACTGCGACGGACATAAGGTCTCGAAAATCCTCTGTGTCCACCAGGCGGAAAGGCAGCATTTCTGTAGCCAAGAGCTTGCAGATGGTGAAATTCAACCTCTTAGCTTTCTCATGGCTACGAGGAAATGGTCTTTTACTTGTCCACATCTGAGGGACCGAGGGCTGGCTATTGTGCTTAGACGGGGTTGATAAGGGTGTCCCCGGCAAACTGCCGGTCTGTGAGGAAGATGCAGACGGACATGTTAGGTTGCCTTGATCCAAAGGTGGTGCTATCGATGTCGGACAGCGCTCAACACCAGCTGGTGTTACCACCTCCAAAGAAAATGATGACCTGCCAATCACGCTGGCTGTTGCGGGTAAAGAGGTGGCAGGTCTGCGCCCCAAAACAGGTGTGACTGCTGTCCCCCCAGTCACAGAGGATGAAGAGGCTGCGGATGCACAAGATATGGCAGACGGTGGTTGGCCCGGCCGGCTAGGCCGCATTGTAGCACACTGAGCTTCCCACTGCAACTTATGCTTCATGTCCATGTGCCGGTTCATGCATGAAGTACTCAAACTATGTATTTTTTGGCCTCTACTTAGCTTTTGCTGACAAATGTTACAGATAACACGAGTTGGGTCATCTTTATCGATCTGAAAAAATGCCCAGGCTATGCAAAGCTTAGCACCCATGCGACCTGAAGAGCCACCACGACTTGTGGTGAGAGGCAGAGTTGTGTTTGAGGATGCAGTTGTTGACGTGCTTCCAGTACTACGTCTCTGTCCAGGAAGGCGCAACCTGACCTCGTCGTCACTAGCATCTTCCTCCACCTCCTCTGCTGACCTCATCTCTTGGCTGACTGTGGGTTGACAGTAAGTGGGATCTCCAACCTCATCATCATCACCCTGTGCGTTATCACACCCGTCGTCCTCAGAGCCAACCTGTTCCTGCCCTGACAAAAAACTAAAGTTGTCGCTCCAATCAGGTATTTGAGTCTTATCATCGTCTTCCTCATTGTCTCCACCAACAGGAGTTACAGTTTGGGAATGAGGGTCTACATTATGGTCAGAACCTTCTGCGTCTGGTCCTGGATCCGACTCATAAAGATTCTGGGCATCAGTGCAGATTATTTCCTCGTCTGGATTCACAGAAGCGCTGGAGTCGACCTCTGATTCCCAGGCTATAGTATGAGTAAACAGCTCTGCAGACTCAGCCATCTGTTCTACCTCATACTCAGACGGGCAGCTGGAGATTTGGGAGCTGTGAGGAAGCAAGTGCGATTGGGGTGACACCTTTGAGGACTGGAGTATTTGTGATGTTGAAGTTGATGTGGAGGAGAGCCCACTTAAAGGAGCACTTGATATCCGTTGAAGCACCTGCTGTTTTTGTGCCTCATCTGGAATTTGTAGCGATTGGCATGGCCGTAAGAAAGGGATCTTATCACATTGTCCGCTAAAAGTAGACATTTTAGTTTGGCTGGAAGATGGTCTTTCTTCTGCAGATGTTACTGTTGCTTTAACACCTACCCCACGGACACAACCTTTTTTCCCCTTCCCAACACGCCTATTCCCCTTTCCACCAGCAGCAGGCCTTTTTCCACTCATTTTGGTGGTTAACTAATTCACAACTCTGGAGTTGTTTGCACAAAAAAACAATGGATGGGAACCGAGCAGAGCTGAGTGGCCAAACTGTGGTATTAGGCCAAAACTATTGGCTGGGTTAGATGCAGAAAAAAATTATATTCAATTTGCAACCTGATGGAGGTCAGTATAGATGGACTAATAGAACAAGTCCCACACACAGCTAGAAGCCCAAATATTTTTTCAGAGGTAGATGCAGAAATTTTTTTTATTCAGTTTGCAACCTGATGGAGGTCTGTATAGATGGATTAATAGAACAAGTCCCACACACAGCTACAAGCCCAATATTTTTTCAGAGGTAGATGCAGAAAACAAAATATTCAGTTTGCAACCTGATGGAGGTCAGTATAGATGGACTAATAGAGAAAGTCCCACACACTGGTAGAAGGCCAAATATTTTTTCAGAGCTAGATGCAGACAAAAAATTATTTTGAATTTGCAACCTGATGGAGGTCAGTATAGGTGGACTAATAGAACAAGTCCCACACACTGCTAGAAGGCCAAATATTTTTTCAGAGCTAGATGCAGATAAAAATTATATTCAATTTGCAACCTGATGGAGGTCAGTATAGATGGACTAATAGAACAAGTCCCACACACAGCTAGAAGCCCAAATATTTTTTCAGAGGTACTGTAGATGCAGATAAAAATTATTTTTAATTTGCAACCTGATGGAGGTCAGTATAGATGGACTAATAGAGAAAGTCCCACACACTGCTAGAAGGCCAAATATTTTTTCAGAGCTAGATGCAGAAAAAAATTATATTCAGTTTGCAACCTGATGGAGGTCAGTATAGATGGACTAATAGAGAAAGTCCCACACACTGCTAGAAGGCCACATATTTTTTCAGAGGTAGATGCAGAAAAAAATATATTCAGTTTGCAACCTGATGGAGGTCAGTATAGATGGAGTAATAGAACAAGTCCCACACACAGCTAGAAGCCCAAATATTTTTTCAGAGGTAGATGCAGATAAAAATTATTTTTAATTTGCAACCTGATGGAGGTCAGTATAGATGGACTAATAGAGAAAGTCCCACACACTGCTAGAAGGCCAAATATTTTTTCAGAGCTAGATGCAGATAAAAATTATATTCAATTTGCAACCTGATGGAGGTCAGTATAGATGGACTAATAGAACAAGTCCCACACACAGCTAGAAGCCCAAATATTTTTTCAGAGGTACTGTAGATGCAGATAAAAACTATTTTTAATTTGCAACCTGATGGAGGTCAGTATAGATGGACTAATAGAGAAAGTCCCACACACTGCTAGAAGGCCAAATATTTTTTCAGAGCTAGATGCAGAAAAAAATTATATTCAGTTTGCAACCTGATGGAGGTCAGTATAGATGGACTAATAGAGAAAGTCCCACACACTGCTAGAAGGCCACATATTTTTTCAGAGGTAGATGCAGAAAAAAATATATTCAGTTTGCAACCTGATGGAGGTCTGTATAGATGAAGTAATAGAACAAGTCCCACACACAGCTAGAAGCCCAATATTTTTTCAGAGGTAGATGCAGAAAAAAATATATTCAGTTTGCAACCTGATGGAGGTCAGTATAGATGGACTAATAGAGAAAGTCCCACACACTGCTAGAAGGCCAAATATTTTTTCAGAGCTAGATGCAGATAAAAATTATATTCAATTTGCAACCTGATGGAGGTCAGTATAGATGGACTAATAGAACAAGTCCCACACACAGCTAGAAGCCCAAATATTTTTTCAGAGGTACTGTAGATGCAGATAAAAATTATTTTTAATTTGCAACCTGATGGAGGTCAGTATAGATGGACTAATAGAGAAAGTCCCACACACTGCTAGAAGGCCAAATATTTTTTCAGAGCTAGATGCAGAAAAAAATTATATTCAGTTTGCAACCTGATGGAGGTCAGTATAGATGGACTAATAGAGAAAGTCCCACACACTGCTAGAAGGCCACATATTTTTTCAGAGGTAGATGCAGAAAAAGATATATTCAGTTTGCAACCTGATGGAGGTCTGTATAGATGGATTAATAGAACAAGTCCCACACACAGCTAGAAGCCCAATATTTTTTCAGAGGTAGATGCAGAAAAAAATATATTCAGTTTGCAACCTGATGGAGGTCTGTATAGATGGATTAATAGAACAAGTCCCACACACAGCTAGAAGCCCAATATTTTTTCAGAGGTAGATGCAGAAAAAAATATATTCAGTTTGCAACCTGATGGAGGTCTGTATAGATGGATTAATAGAACAAGTCCCACACACAGCTAGAAGCCCAATATTTTTTCAGAGGTAGATGCAGAAAAAAATATATTTAGTTTGCAACCTGATGGAGGTCAGTATAGATGGATTAATACAACAAGTCCCACACACAGCTAGAAGCCCAATATTTTTTCAGAGCTAGATGCAGAAAAAAATTATATTTAATTTGCAACCTGATGGAGGTCAGTATAGATGGACTAATAGAATGATGCTATGGCGAAAAGATTTTACTTCACTAGGTGCAGTAAAAAAATTGGTATTCTATACACAGGTGGTATATCTTGCAACACAGATAGGCTACTCCACTGACTAACACACTCTGCAATAGGCCAAAAAGGATTAGCTTTGCTAGATTCAGCCAAATGCTGTGAAAAAAACTTGCACAGCACTGGCACAGACCTGCCTGGCAAAAACTGATAGGAACTGATGTAACCTAGTCCTGAAAAGGACTGCAATTACAATTAGTCTTTACTCCCACAATCTATCTATTTAAGAGCACAGACCTGCCTGATAAAAGTCGTAGGAAATGCTGTAACCTAGTCCTTAAAAGGACTGCAATCACAACTATTCCCTACTCCCAAGCTATCTGTAGATTTGTGCGAAAATTGGCTTGAAATTAACAAGGTATAGCACACACAGCAACAGCGGTGCCGTCTAACACGCAGCTGCAGCAGTGAGAAAATGGTGGCGACGGGGAAAATGGCTTGGTCTTATAGGGCAAGGACATGTGACATACACTGCCAATGACACATGCCCTTGCTTGTGTGAAAAAAAGCACTTCGCTCCGTGTGTGCGCTGCTGATAGGCTGACAGATTGCACCTCCCCACTGTAAATGCGGGAAAGAGAAAAAAAAAATGGAGATCTTCATTGTTCCTGCAGAGATCCATCCCCTGCCCCTCCCCCCGCCCTGCTGTACACTCAAACTGCGTATTAACATTAATTTTCATCATTACTGAGAAAAAATCCAGTCATGATTTTGGTGCACGAACAGTTATCAAACATAACCTCGAACAGCCGAATTTTTCTCAAATTGTTCGTGTTCGCCGAACGGCTCGAACACCGCCCAAAACAGCTCGAATTTGAGATTGGCGAACAGTTCGAGTAGAACAACGCTCATCTCTAGTCCTGTGGGCTTATGGTAAATTGATGTCTGTATGGTGTTGTCTTTGATGTATATGGTCATGTCCAGAAAATGTATTTGGGATTTTGAGAAGTTGAGGGTGAGCTTGATGGTTGGGTGGAACCTGTTGAAGTTATCGTGGAAGGTCAGCAGATCATCTTTTGAGCCTGTCCAGATTATTAGCAGATCATCAATGTAGCGGAAGTATGCTAGAGGTTTAATAGAGCAAGATGACAAAAACTCCTCCTGTAGTTTAGCCATAAATAGGTTTGCATATTGTGGGGACATTTTGCTTCCCATGTCGCTACCCATACATTGTTGGTATAAATTGTTCCCAAAGGAGAAATAATTGTGATGGAGCACAAACCTGATGAATTGCAGAGTTGGTTCTGTAGCCAGATTGTTTTTTTGTAGGAAATGTTTGCTTGCTACAATCCCATCCTCATGAGGAATGTTGGAGTAGAGAGACTCTACATCCATGGTGGCTAGTATTGTGTCCTCCGGAAGTGGGCCGAGAGCTGACAGTTTGCAGAGGCTATCCGTGGTGTCCTGGATATAGCTGGGTGTGCGTCTCACCAGGGGTTTCAGAATGTTCTCCACCCAGCCTGAGATATTTTCCGTTAATGTCCCAATGCCAGAAATGATTGGCCTGTCAGGATTACCTCCTTTATGTATTTTAGGAAACATGTAGAAGGTACCTGTTTGGGGATTGTCTGGTATTAGTTCCAGTAGTGAGGATGAAGTAGAATCAAACCCATTGATGATATGTGTTAGTTCCTCTGTGTATTTTTTGGTGGGATCTTCCTGAAGTGGAGTGTAGTATTTTATATCCAAGAGTTGTCTGTGTGCTTCTTGGATGTAATCTGACATGTTCATAATGACTACAGCTCCTCCTTTGTCTGCTGGTTTGATGATGATATTGTTATTTGCTTTTAAAGACTGTATGGCTTTTCTTTCCTCCATACTGATATTGTGCGGCACTTTGTGGCATCTGTCCAAAATGTCAGATTTAACTTTTTTACGGAAACAGTCTACGTAGTGATCTAGAGTTTGGTTGTGCCCAGGTTGGGGGGTCCAGTTTGTCCTCTTTTTCTTTTTTGATGTGTTGTTCAGATTATCTTGTGGTGTGATATCTGCATGGTTGTGAAAGAATTCTTTAAGCCGTAATCTGCGGAAGAATTCCTCAATATCACTACAAAATTGAGCCGTATCAAGTTGTTTTGTAGGACAGAATGTTAGTCCCTTTGATAAAACATTCATTTCTCCTGCGTTTGGCTCATACTGTGAGAGGTTCACAACAGAGGACGATGTATTAAAATGATTTTGTAAATTGGGCTTACCTTCAACTACATTGAGACCTGCTTTCTTCCTCAGTCTGTCAAGTTTCTTTTTCTTATTGATAATAAGGTGATGTTGCAATTTTTTGTAAAAATCTTGTAATGTCTCCTTGATTAGACATGAATCTGGTCCTTGTATTCGGCCCTGTAGAGAAGTTATCTCTTTATGGATGGTCCTCTTCTTCTTCTTCTTGTAGAAAAATCCAATGCGGTGATTCCGCAGTCTCTCAGATGATCTGTAGCAAAGTTTCTGTGAAAAATGAGTATTGTAGGTAAACTGAGTCGGATTCCTTATTATGAGGCCTTTGGGGATTAAGTTTTCTTTTTTGCATCTGGATAGAAAGAAAATGTCGCTGTTCATTTGTGCCAGTTTCTTCAGGAGGTTTTTCAGATCCATCTGTGATCGATACATTGGGGTATCTTCCATTATCATGATGTACAATACAAAGTTATATTGTGGCACCGTGCTAGCCAGAAAAATCGATGTAAATACTTGTATGCCAAAAATGACAAAAGTATTCTTGGGGTGATACCTTTATTGGCTAACCAGAAAATATATATATATGCAAGCTTTCAGAGCACAGAGGCTCCTTCTTCAGGCGAGATTACCATCTGTTTTTTTTTTCACTTTTTCATTTTTACGAATCAATTTGTGAAGCACCTGGGGGTTCCAAGTGCTTACTATGCATCTAGATAGGTGCCTTGGGGGTCTAGTTTCCAAAATGGGGTCACTTGTGGGGGAGCTCCAATGTTTGGGCACACAGGGGCTCTCCAAACGCAACATGGCGTCCGCTAACAATTTGAGCCGATTTTCCATTCAATTCGTTAGCGGACACCATGTCGCGTTTGGAGAGCCCGTGATGTGCCTAAACAGTGGAGCTCCCCCACAAATGTCCCCATTTTGGAAACTATACCCCTCAAGGATTTTATTAAGGTGTATAGTGAACATTTTGAACCCAGAGGTACGGCACAGAATTTGTTTACATTAGGTCATCATATTGAATAAGTTGTCATTATTCTTGAGCGCAAGTGCTCGCTACTTGAGTTTGCATCGGGTACTCAGGTATGCACCATGTACAGCGTGTGCTCGAGTGACATGCTCGAGTCCCTGCTCCGCATGTTTCACGGTTATTAGACACCCAAAAAAAAACATGCGGGGATCGCTCGTGCATGGCAGGCAATCCCCGTAAAGTTTTTTTGGCCGCGAAGCATATGGGGCAGAGACTCGAGCATGTCACTCAAATACCCATGATACTCAATGCATACCAGAGCACCAAACTCAAGTAGCGAGCACTTGCGCTCAACACTAGTCGCCATATCGTCATCTTTTTTTCTTACTTTTGAAAAAAATCCCAACCCCAGCCCTAACCCTAGCACAACCCTAACCATAGCACAACCCTAGCCCCAGCACAACCCTAGCCCCAGCCCCAGCCCAAGAGTTTATTTTTGACGCCGTTCCTTGTGCGGTATAAGTGATTAGACGACTTTATTCTTCAGGTCGGTGTGATTACAGCAATGCCAGAATCAAATGGGGTTTTTATGACTGACAGCTGTCACACACTAAAAGACGCATTTTTTGTAAAATCTAGTTTTTGCATCGCCATATTTTGAGAGCTATAATTTTTCCAGATTTTGGCAGACAGTCATGTGACGGCTCGTTTTTTGTGGGATGACTTGACGTTGTTATTGGTGCCATTTTCAGGCACGTGACATTTTTTGATCGCTTTCTATTCCGATTTTTGGGAGGCAGAATAAACAAAAACCAACAATTCAGGAATTGTTTTTTTTTTTTTTTTTTTTATTCTGTTCCGCGTGTGGTAAAATTGATAAGGTAGCTTTATTATTCGGGTCAGTACGTTTACAGCGGTACCACATTTGTATCATTTTTCTATGTTTTGGCGCTTATACACAATAAAAGCTATTTTATAGAAAAAAATATTTTTTAGCATCGCTTTATTCTGAGAGCTATAACTTTTTTATTTTTCGGCTGATGGAGCTGTATGGCGGCTTGTTTTTTGCGGGACGAGATGACGTTTTCAGCGGTACCATTTTTATTTATATGTGTCTTTTTGATCGCGTGTTATTCCACTTTTTGTTTGGCGGTATGGTGATAAAGCATTGTTTTTTTGCTTCGTTTTTTTTTTTTTTCTACCGTGTTCACTGAAGGGGTTAACTAGTGGGACAGTTTTATAGGTCAGGTTGTTCCGGACGCGGCGATACCAAATAAGTGTACTGTTATTGTTTTTTTTGTTTTTTTTTTATAATAATATTTATTGATGGGTACATTATATTTTTATTTTTGGTGGATTATTTTTTTTATTTTTTTTTTATATTTTTGCAATTTTTTTTTTTTTTTTTCCACTTTCAGACAGTTTATACACTTTATTACTTTGTCCCATTCTGGGACTTTCACTTTTTTTTCTCTGATCGCCTGCATGGCACAGGAATGCAGCACCATCCCTATGCCATGCAGGCTATCAGCGGTGCACAGTGTGAAGATTGTTTGGAGATGCACTGCGCATGTCCAAACAATCTTCCTGCTGTCTGGTGACCCGGATGTTGTCATGACGACATCGGGTCGTCATGGCAACACCCGGGAAGCCTTTGCAGACTGCGCTGGAAGCCGGAAGAGAAGGTGAGTATCGGCGATCACCTCCCCTTGCCCCCACAATGCCGCGATCGACTTCGATCGCAGCATCGCAGGGGTTAATGTGCTGGAGGCGGTGCAGGACCGCTCCCTGCACATAGTACCGGGTGTCAGCTGTGACAATCAGCTGACACCCGGCGGCGATCGCGATGACGTACTAATACGGGTCTGGCTCTTAAGTCCCAGGGCACAGACGCGTATTAGTACGTCAGATGTTATTAAGGGGTTAATGTACGTCACAGCTTCTCTCACCAGCAGCAATGAGTCCTCTATCGTCCGACCCTTCACACCACACGTCTGGTTGGCGATGATCAGCTCACCCGCCACCTCACTCAGCCGATAATACAAGATCTTGGCCAGGATTTTATAGTCAGTGTTTAGCAAAGACAGTGGACGCCAGTTCCTTACATCTTTTAGATTTCCCTTCTTTGCTAAGAGAACCAGAACAGATCTATACTGGGACTGTAGAAGCTTCCCTGCAGAGAGGCAATCATTATAGACCTGCACCAGGTCCGGAGCCAACAAGTCCCTGAACTCTTTGTAAAACCCGCTGGTCAGGCCGTCTAGTCCTGGGCTCTTGTTGGCCTTTAAGGAGTCAATGCTCCTCTTCACCTCATCCTCAGTTATGGGATCGGCCATACTATCTGCCTGCACCAGGTCTAACGTTGGTAGGGACACCCCCTTCAGATAAGCTTTAATGTCATCCTTATTAATATGAGCCCCTTTATACAGATCTCTATAATAATCCCCAATGATCCTGTGGACTTTCTCTGGCTCAGACTGCTCCACCCCATTCTCATCTAACAAGCCAGTGATCAGCTTCTTACTAACCCTGTTCTTACAGGCAATAAAGGGATCTGGGTTATGGATGCCCCAACTATCAAACTGTCCCTCCGCCTTGAGAGACTTGAGGCGATCGTACTGCAGCTCCCTCATCCGCTGCTTTATATGGCTGACGCTCCGTCCGTCCACCTCCTCACCACCATTCATCCTGCTGTATAGCCGGCTGAGGTGCAGTCTCAGGGCTGTGTATCTCATATAATCCATATTACTACGTCTCCTGGCTGCTCGTATAATAAACTGCTTGATGTCACTCTTCATGATCTCCCACCACTCGGCTGTGTCATCACACATACACTGGGTGGTCCTACGTTTATTATAGAATGTGGTGAAGGCCTCTCTGAACCGAGGATCTTGGACCACAGAGCTGTTCACCTTCCAGTACCCCTTTCCACAGACCACAGCTTGGGCCAGATCCAGCGTCACACTCACCATACAATGGTCCGAATACTCCAGGGGGCTGATCCTGTACTGAGAGCATCTCACCTCCCTCTTTATATACACCCGGTCTATCCTACTGGCATTACCACCCTTATGGTAAGTGTACGTCTTACTGGTATGATGAGACCCATAGGGGTCTACTAGGTGGGCCTGCTGGACTATATTATTAAGGAACGTCTCATCATATCTTAGTTGCTTATGACTGCTGGATCTGTCCACATTACAGGACACATTATTAAAGTCCCCACACAATATAAATACTTTAGATGTAAAGCAATATGGTTTCATGTGGTCAAATAGTTCCCTCCGCTCTTTCCTGGTCTGCGGCGCATAAATGTTTATCGCTCTATAATGGATGGAGTCCAATGTAAAGTCCAGCATCAGACAGCGACCCGGACAGATCTCCAGGACTCTGTCCACCTGGACATTCATGGTATTAAAGAGGACCCCCACACCGTCATTTCTCTCCAGACCGAAGGACCAGTATGACGGCCCAAGTCTCCAGTCTCTCTTGGCTGCATACACATGAGCATTGCTCTTCAAATACGTCTCCTGCAAGAAGAAGACATCAGATCTCTCGTCAGACAAACGCTGGTAAATCGTCTGCCGCCGGCTCACAGTCCTCACACTGTTCACATTAATGGAGTTTATTCTCAGCCGCATCCTGATCACTTAGACTTTTTGGTCTTCTTCCTCCTTCCACTGCTGTCACCTGTAGTGCCCCATCTCTTTGTGGACACGGGAGGGTCAGGATCCCCCTCATCAGAGACGTTTTCGAGGACGCATGAAGGACTTTGCTCCATTTGTGACTCTTCATCTTGGTCTTCTCCCAGCACATTGTAACGTCCAGGACTTATCGCCAGCACTGGAGGCTCAGAGGTTTTCTGTACTGTTGTGACTTTTCTGGTGGGATCCACAGATGCATTTTTTCTTTTTACGGTCACAAAGCCTTCCTCATCCACACTGGACAGTGCAGGCGGACTAACTGCTTCCACAGATGTACTGGGCTGATGTTTGGTTGGTTTGGTGGCAGGCTTTCTGGACCCCTTAGGCCTCTCTTTAACAACTGGCATTTTAGGCCCTACTTTAGTGGCTGATCGAAGCTTAGGTCTTATTATATTGGCTGATGGCGGTTTAGGTCTTTCTTTAGTGGCTGGTGGGCCTTTAGGTGGTTCTTCAGTGGCTGGTGGTCCTAGTAGTGCAGCATCCGTTAGTACCTCAGACTCTGGAGCAGGTTCACTGATACTGTGACTTCTGTCCTCATCCATACCAGCTTCTGGGACATCAGAACCTCTGGTGACATCTTCCTGTACAACTTCTGAGGAGGTCTGGCCATTATATTTATTGTGTTCTGCATGCCGGCAATCCCGGAACGTATGCCCTGGTTCTGAGCACACATTACAGATGACGGGTCCTGTGCAGTTGTCCTTTGTATGACCTGACTGTCCACATAATGAGCATGTGATACGAGAGCAGTTTATGGCGAGATGCCGGCCCCCACATCTATGGCACAGACGTGGCTGACCAGGGTAGTAGTAGATCCCCCTCTCTGAGCCCAGGTAGGAGTGCGGCAGATGTCTGGTCACACCGCTCTCTTGTATCAGCTGGATTTTCAGTGTATATCCTCCATTCCATATCTGCTCCTCATCATAGATCTTGTCAGGATGACTTCTCACTATGCACTGCCGGTTCAGCCAGTGCTGCAGATCCGCCACCGCCACCACCTCAGACTGGAACAGGACAGTGGCCGTTATCTCCTGCGGCTTAGACAGCTGGATACAATGGAGGTGATCCCAGATCTCATCTTCTCTGGTGTCATTATAGATGTTCCAGAACAAATCCAGATCACACTGGAGCTTAAAGCTGATGTCATAGATCCTGCTGGATGGGATATGGATCAGAGCGTAGACCTCAGACGCATTGAACTTCATGAAGTCTTTTAGGAGAACTTTCCCAATGTAAATTCTGGATGGGATGTTCTCCTCTGGTCCTGTGTATTTTATCCTGACTGCGTTTCTCCTCTGAGGCGGGGGGTTCACTGGTCTGGTGACATTAGAGAACAGTCTCCTGAACTGATGGTCAGCAGATGGGTCAGTGCCGGAGCTTTCACCAGCCGCAGATGCGTCAGTGCCGGAGCTTTCACCAGCCGCAGATGCGTCAGTGCCGGAGCTTTCACCAGCCGCAGATGCGTCAGTGCCGGAGCTTTCACCAGCCGCAGGTGGATCAGTGCTGGAAATCTCCACCGCTGCTGGAGGATTAGTGCTGGAGCTCTCCCTAGCTCCATGATTACTGACACCTGACTGTGCTGCAACAACACCCAGATCTACTACTGATGGTTGCACAGTATTGTCTCTATTCACTGACATGGAGGGTTGAGAGTCCATTACCACTGCAGTGTGGTCTCCATCCGCTGACATACATGACATAGAGTCCATCACCACTGATTGCTGCACAGTATTATCTCCATTCACTGACATGGAGGGTTGAGAGTCCATTACTACTGCAGTGTGGTCTCCATCCGCTGACATAGAGTCCATTACCACTGATGGTTGCACAGTATTGTCTCTATTCACTGACATGGAGGGCTCAGAGTCCATTACCACTGCAGTGTGGTCTCCATCCGCTGACATACATGACATAGAGTCCATCACCACTGATTGCTGCACAGTATTATCTCTATTCACTGACATGGAGGGCTCAGAGTCCATTATAATATTTGTATTATCTGTTGCAGACAGACATTCACTAGCACCAGTGAGCGGGGTCTCACTCACAGCGCTGAGGGGGGTCTCACTCACAGTATCAGTACAGGGTGCACTTTCTTTCTCACTCTCAGCAGCTGAGCTCACTTCATTGCTGCATAGAGAGGTCACTGCAGTTAACCCCTCGTTTGCTGGCACACTTTCCTCTGCAGCACTTTCTGGTGTCTCGGACCCCTCACATTGTGCCCCTGATATCAGCGCTGCACTTCTCACTGGGCTTCCTTGCTCCACAATGCTGTACACAGTTTTATATTTAATGTCCTTATTCCCAATAAAGCGTTTTCTGCTCACAGTCTGGGCTCTGGATTCTTTTTTTCTCTCTTTAGCCCAAGTCTCCTTTCTGGGCACAGAGTTTAAACCTTTCTCCAGTTTTTCTTTCCTGATCAGCAGCTCTCGGCTGCAATCATCCAGACACTCGCACTTCATCAGTTTTACCTTAGGATCAGTCTCTTTCTTAATTTCTTCTTTTAGTTTGCTGATATGCAATTCCAGCTTAAATATACTTTGCCTTGTAACTTTAGCATTTAATCCTCCAACATAACAAGCAGGTTTAGAAGACTCACCAGCCACCATCTCCAGCTTTCCATTACCATCAGGTGCATGCTGCAGGCCGGACTCCAGACCAGGGGCTTTCCCTGGATCATCAGCCCAGCTCCCCTCCCCTCCACCTGGGTCAGAAGCCATGCCTCCGCCCTGCTGAGAGCTCTCAAGCACACGTCTATCCTCTCCTATGGACAAGAATACAAATACTATAATACTGCTCCTATGTACAAGAATACAAATACTATAATACTGCTTCTATGTACAAGAATATAACTACTATAATACTGCTTCTATGTACAAGAATATAACTACTATAATACTGCTCCTATGTACAAGAATACAAATACTATAATACTGCTTCTATGTACAAGAATATAACTACTATAATACTGCTTCTATGTACAAGAATATAACTACTATAATACTGCTCCCATGTACAAGAATACAACTACTATAATACAGCCCCCTATGTACAAGAATACAACTACTATAATACTGCTCCTATGTACAAGAATACAAATACTATAATACTGCCCCCTATGCACAAGAATACAACTACTATAATACTGCTTCTATGTACAAGAATATAACTACTATAATACTGCTTCTATGTACAGGAATATAACTACTATAATACTGCCCCCTATGTACAAGAATATAACTACCATAATACTGCTCCCTATGTACAAGAATATAATAACTATAATACAGCTCCTATGTACAACAATACAAATACTATAATACAGCCCCCTATGTACAAGAATACAACTACTATAATACAGCTCCTATGTACAAGAATATAACTACTATAATACTCTCCTATGTACAAGAATACAAATACTATAATACAGCCCCCTATGTACAAGAATACAACTACTATAATACAGCCCCCTATGTACAAGAATATAACTACTATAATACAGCCCCCTATGTACAAGAATAGAACTACTATAATACAGCTCCTATGTACAAGAATACAACTACTATAATACAGCTCCTATGTACAAGAATATAACTACGATAATACTGCTCCCTATGTACAAGAATATAACTACTATAATACTGCTCCCATGTACATGAATACAGTTAGGTCCATATATATTTGGACAGAGACAACATTTTTCTAATTTTGGTTCTAGACATTACCACAATGAATTTTAAACAAAACAATTCAGATGCAGTTGAAGTTCAGACTTTCAGCTTTCATTTGAGGGTATCCACACTAAAATTGGATGAAGGGTTTAGGAGTTTCAGCTCCTTAACATGTGACACCCTGTTTTTAAAGGGACCAAAAGTAATTGGACAATTGACTCCAAGGCTATTTCATGGACAGGTGAGGGCAATCCCTTCGTTATGTCATTCTCAATTAAGCAGATAAAAGGCCTGGAGTTGATTTGAGGTGTGGTGCGTTTGGAAGGTTTTGCTGTGAAGTAAACATGCGATCAAAGGCGCTCTCCATGCAGGTGAAACAAGCCATCATTAACCTTCAAAAACAGAAAAAAACCATCCGAGAAATTGCTACAATATTATGAGTGGCAAAATCTACAGTTTGGTACATTCTGAGAAAGAAAGAAAGCACTGGTGAACTCATCAATGCAAAAAGACCTGGGCGCCCTCGGAAGACAACAGTGGTGTATGATCGCAGAATAATCTCCATGGTGAAGAGAAACCCCTTCACAACAGCCAACCTAGTGAACAACACTCTCCAGGAGGTAGGCGTATCAATATCCAAATCTACCATAAAGAGATGACTGCATGAAAGTAAATACAGTGGGTTCACTGCACGGTGCAAGCCACTCATAAGCATCAAGAATAAAAAGGCTAGACTGGACTTTGCTAAAAAACATCTAAAAAAGCCAGCACAGTTCTGGAAGAACATTCTTTGGACAGATGAAACCAAGATCAACCTCTACCAGAATGATGGAAAGCGAAAAGTATGGTGAAGGCGTGGTACAGCTCATGATCCAAAGCATACCACATCATCTGGAAAACACGGCGGAGGCAGTGTGATGGCTTGGGCATGCATGGCTGCCAGTGGCACTGGGTCACTAGTGTTTATTGATGATGTGACACAGGACAGAAGGAACCGAATGAATTCTGATGTATTCAGAGCCATACTGTCTGCTCAGATCCAGCTGAATGCAGCCAAACTGATTGGTCGTCGTTTCATACTACAGATGGACAATAACCCAAAACATAAAGCCAAAGCAACCCAGGAGTTTATTAAAGAAAAGAAGTGGAATATTCTTGAATGGCCAAGTCAGTCACCTGATCTCAACCCAACTGAGCATGCATTTCACTTGTTAAAGACTAAACTTCAGACAGAAAGGCCCACAAACAAACAGCAACTGAAAACCTCCGCAGTGAAGGCCTGGCAGAGCATCAAAAAGGAGGAAACTCAGAGTCTGGTGATGTCCATGAGTTCAAGACTTCAGGCAGTCATTGCCAACAAAGGGTTTTCAACTAACTACTAGAAATGAACATTTTATTTACAATTATTTAATCTGTCCAATTACTTTTGGTCCCTTTAAAAACAGGGTGTCACATGTTAAGGAGCTGAAACTCCTAATCCCTTCATCCAATTTTAATGTGGATACCCTCAAATGAAAGCTGAAAGTCTGAACTTCAACTGCATCTGAATTGTTTTGTTTAAAATTCATTGTGGTAATGTCTAGAACCAAAATTAGAAAAAATGTTGCCTCTGTCCAAATATATATGGACCTAACTGTATAACTACTATAATACCGCCCCCTATGTACAAGAATATAACTATTATAATACAGCTCCTATGTACAAGAATACAACTACTATAATACTGCTCTTTTTGTACAAGAATATAACTACTATAATACTGCTCCCATGTACATGAATATAACTACTATAATACTGCTCCTATGTACAAGAATATAACTACTATAATACTGCTCCTATGTACAAGAATATAACTACTATAATACTGCTCCTATGTACAAGAATATAACTACTATAATACAGCCCCTATGTACAAGAATATAACTACTATAATACTGCCTCCTATGTACAAGAATATAATTACTATAATACTGCTCCTATGTACAAGAATATAACTACTATAATACTGCTCCCATGTACAGTACAGACCAAAAGTTTGGACACACCTTCTCATTTAAAGATTTTTCTGTATTTTCATGACTGTGAAAATTGTACATTCACACTGAAGGCATCAAAACTATGAATTAACACATGTGGAATCATATACTTAACAAAGAAGTGTGAAACAACTGAAAATATGTCTTATATTCTAGGTTCTTCAAAGTAGCCACCTTTTGCTTTGATGACTGCTTTGCACACTCTTGGCATTCTTTTGATGAGCTTCAAGAGGTAGTCACCGGAAATGGTCTTCCAACAATCTTGAAGGAGTTCCCAGAGATGCTTAGCACTTGTTGGCCCTTTTGCCTTCACTCTGCGATCCAGCTCACCCCAAACCATCTCGATTGGGTTCAGGTCTGGTGACTGTGGAGGCCAGGTCATCTGGCGTAGCACCCCATCACTTTCCACCTTGGTCAGATAGCCCTTACACAGCCTGGAGGTGTGTTTGGGGTCATTGTCCTGTTGAAAAATAAATGATGGTCCAACTAAACGCAAACCGGATGGAATAGCATGCCGCTGCAAGATGCTGAAGTAGCCATGCCGGTTCAGTATGCCTTCAATTTTGAATAAATCCCCAACAGTGTCACCAGCAAAGCACCCCCACACCATCACACCTCCTCCTCCATGCTTCACGGTGGGAACCAGGCATGTAGAGTCCATCCGTTCACCTTTTCTGCGTCACACAAAGACACGGTGGTTGCAACCAAAGATCTCAAATTTGGACTCATCAGACCAAAGCACAGATTTCCACTGGTCTAATGTCCATTCCTTGTGTTCTTGAGCCCAAACAAGTCTCTTCTGCTTGTTGCCTGTCCTTAGCAGTGGTTTCCCAGCAGCTATTTTACCATGAAGGCCTGCTGCACAAAGTCTCCTCTTAACAGTTGTTGAAGAGATGTGTCTGCTGCTAGAACTCTGTGTGGCATTGACCTGGTCTCTAATCTGAGCTGCTGTTAACCTGCGATTTCTGACGCTGGTGACTCGGATAAACTTATCGTCAGAAGCAGAGGTGACTCTTGGTCTTCCTTTCCTGGGGCGGTCCTCATGTGAGCCAGTTTCTTTGTAGCGCTTGATGGTTTTTGCAACTGCACTTGGGGACACTTTCAAAGTTTGCCCAATTTTTCGCACTGACTGACCTTCATTTCTTAAAGTAATGATGGCCACTCGTTTTTCTTTTCTTAGCTGCTTTTTTCTTGCCATAATACAAATTCTAACAGTCTATTCAGTAGGACTATCAGCTGTGTATCCACCAGACTTCTGCACAACACAACTGATGGTCCCAACCCCATTTATAAGGCAAGAAATCCCACCTATTAAGCCAGAGAGGGCACACCTGTGAAGTGAAAACCATTTCCGGTGACTACCTCTTGAAGCTCATCAAGAGAATGCCAAGAGTGTGCAAAGCAGTCATCAAAGCAAAAGGTGGCTACTTTGAAGAACCTAGAATATAAGACATATTTTCAGTTGTTTCACACTTTTTTGTTAAGTATATAATTCCACATGTGTTAATTCATAGTTTTGATGCCTTCAGTGTGAAAGCACAATTTTCATAGTCATGAAAATACAGAAAAATCTTTAAATGAGGTGTGTCCAAACTTTTGGTCTGTAATGTACATGAATATAACTACTATAATACAGCCCCCTATGTACAAGAATATAATTACTATAATATTGCCCTCTATGTACAAGAATATAACTACTATAATACAGCTCCTATGTACAAGAATATAATTACTATAATGCTGCTCCCATGTACAAGAATATAACTGCTATAATACCGCCCCTGTATAAGAATATAACTGCTATGATACTGCCCCTGTATAAGAATATAACTGCTATGATACTGCCCCTGTCTAAGAATATAACTGCTATGATACTGACCCTGTATAAGAATATAACTGCTATGATACTGCCCCTGTATAAGAATATAACTGCTATAATACTGCCCCTGTATAATAATAACTGCCATGATACTGCCCCTGTATGAGAATATAACTGCTATAATACTGCCCCTGTATAAAAATATAACTGCCATAATACTGCCCCTGTATAAGAATATAACTGCTATGATACTGCCCCTGTATAAGAATATAACTGCTATTATACTGCCCCTGTATAAGAATATAACTGCTATAATACTGTCCCTGTATAAGAATATAACTGCTATGATACTGCCCCTGTATAAGAATATAACTGCTATGATACTGCCCCTATATACAAGAATACAACTACTATAATACAGCTCCTATGTACAAGAATATAACTACTATAATACTGCTCCTATGTACAAGAATATAAGTACTATAATACTGCCCCCTATGTACAGGAATATAACTACTATAATACAGAATCCTATGTACAAGAATGTAACTACTATAATACTGCTCCCTATGTACAAGAATACAACTACTATAATACTGCACCTATATACAAGAATACAACTACTATAATACAGCTCCTATGTACAAGAATATAACTACTATAATACAACTCCCTATATACAAGAATATAACTGCTGATACTGCCCCTGTATAAGAATATAACTGCTATGATACTGCCCCTGTATAAGAATATAACTGCTATGATACTGCCCCTGTATAAGAATATAACTGCTATGATACTGCCCCTGTATAAGAATATAACTGCTATAATACTGCCCTTGTATAAGAATATAACTGCTATATTACTGCCCCTGTATAAGAATATAACTGCTATAATACTGCCCCTGTATAAGAATATAACTGCTATGATACTGCCCCTGTATAAGAATATAACTGCTATGATACTGCCCCTGTATAAGAATATAACTGCTATGATACTGCCCCTGTATAAGAATATAACTGCTATAATACTGCCCCTGTATAAGAATATAACTGCTATAATACTGCCCCTGTATAAGAATATAACTGCTATAATACTGCCCCTGTATAAGAATATAACTGCTATAATACTGCCCCTGTATAAGAATATAACTGCTATGATACTGCCCCTGTATAAGAATATAACTGCTATAATACTGCCCCTGTATAAGAATATAACTGCTATGATACTGCCCCTGTATAAGAATATAACTGCTATGATACTGCCCCTGTATGAGAATATAACTGCTATGATACTGCCCCTGTATAAGAATATAACTGCTATATTACTGCCCCTGTATAAGAATATAACTGCTATAATACTGCCCCTGTATAAGAATATAACTGCTATAATACTGCCCCTGTATAAGAATATAACTGCTATAATACTGCCCCTGTATAAGAATATAACTGCTATGATACTGCCCCTGTATAAGGATATAACTGCTATAATACTGCCCCTGTATAAGAATATAACTGCTATGATACTGCCCCTGTATAAGAATATAACTGCTATAATACTGCCCCTGTATAAGAATATAACTGCTATAATACTGCCCCTGTATAAGAATATAACTGCTATGATACTGCCCCTGTATAAGAATATAACTGCTATGATACTGCCCCTGTATAAGAATATAACTGCTATGATACTGCCTCTGTATAAGAATATAACTACTAGAATACTGCCCCTGTATAAGAATATAACTGCTATAATACTGCCCCTGTATAAGAATATAACTGCTATGATACTGCCCCTGTATAAAAATATAACTGCTATATACTGCCCCTGTATAAGAATATAACTGCTATATACTGCCCCTGTATAAGAATATAACTGCTATGATACTGCCCCTGTATAAGAATATAACTGCTATAATACTGCCCCTGTATAAGAATATAACTGCTATGATACTGCCCCTGTATAAGAATATAACTGCTATGATACTGGTATGAGTGGCGGTATTGCCATCATTATTTGCGCTGTTTTTCTCCTGCATTAACCCCTCCTCGTCTTAAACCTGTTTTGGGCTTAGATGAGGGCTCAGCTCTGGGCGCTTGTATGCGGTGACTTCTCTGGATGCCACATTTCCGGGCACTTGCTCTACAATGGCCTCCCTTCTGTTCCTGTATGGCCTCCGCTGGGTGCGGCCTCACTCGCTGGGAGGAGGTCAGTTACCGGCCTCTGGGCTTGGACCTGGTGCCCTGTAGGTAGCAGCTGTGACTTGGAGGACCCCTGCTATGACTGACTCCTGACAGTGTTCAGGGCCCATCCTGCCACTATAGTGACTGGCAGACCCGGCCGTACAGGGTTACTGGGCGTTCGCCTCTGAGTGATGGAATCAGCGCGCAGACGATTATTTTCTCAGCCCGGAGCGATGAGAGCCGGGGCCCTATAATCCGGCACATTCCAGCCGTTCATCCTAATCCGCCTACAGCGGCCGCTAATGTGCGCCCTCCAGGCAGGAGAGGAGGCGAGTCCCCACACCGGCCTCACATGGAGGCTCGCACCATGGGGATCGAAGCTTCAGCATCCCGCCCGCCGGAATAAACTGCAGGCGCTTTCTTATATACCTTGCGTTTTTATTCTTCACCATTTACTTCGTCAGGGAATAAAAACATTTAAATAATTGTTACGGAAAACAGCGCCACCCTGACCCATGGGTTGTATTTGGTATTACAGCTCAGGGTCCTACAATACCGCCTGTGAGCAGATGTGGCGCTGTTTCTGTACCAGAGCAGCCATGTTTTTCCACTCTGAGCAGGGCTGTGTCCAGGAAATCTCTAACCATAGGGATCTGGTTTGAGCGGGCATTTCCCCTTTAAATGTTATGGTCACCTTTGGGGACTTTCTTTTGTATTTAAATGCATTTATTTTTGAGCCAAATATTTTTTGCAAATTGGTTCCATTAAAAATTTTTCACAGTTTGGCTTTTACAGGCTTTTTAAGTGGCTGTGGAATGAGTCAACTGAGGACCTGTCAGTGAGCTCCTCTCACTGACACAAAGTTCTGCTCAGCTTTCATGTAGGCTCGGTAAAATGACAGCTTAAAAAAAAAAGCTGCAAGCTCACTGATGAATTCTCAGTTAACTCATTAAACAGATGTCAGACCCAAAAATTGTAATAAATCCCATTTTTAATAAAATCAAAATATATGCATTTAAGAAAATGTAAAAAATGGCAGGAAAGTGTGAACGTTGTCTTGTACGTGGCCAGGTGGATTGTCTGTACTTACCGTACAGGAGCTGGGAGCACTGGCTGTAACCTCCTCCATCTCCTCGCACTTGTCTGCCGCCCTCTGTCGGTCGCTGTAGGTCATGGCGCACACGGCTCCACATACAACCCTGTACACAGTATGATGGCTCCACATACAGTCCTGTACATAGTATGATGGCTCCACATACAGCCCTGTACATAGTATGATGACTCCACATACAGTCCTGTACATAGTATGATGACTCCACATACAGCCCTGTACATAGTATGATGACTCCACATACAGTCCTGCACATAGTATGATGGCTCCACATACAGCCCTGTACATAGTATGATGACTCCACATACAGCCCTGTACATAGTATGATGACTCCACATACAGCCCTGTACATAGTATGATGTCTCCACATACAACCCTGTACACAGTATGATGGCTCCACATACAGTCCTGTACATAGTATGATGGCTCCACATACAGTCCTGTACATAGTATGATGACTCCACATACAGTCCTGTACATAGTATGATGACTCCACATACAGTCCTGTACATAGTATGATGACTCCACATACAGTCCTGCACATAGTATGATGGCTCCACATACAGCCCTGTACATAGTATGATGACTCCACATACAGCCCTGTACATAGTATGATGACTCCACATACAGCCCTGTACATAGTATGATGTCTCCACATACAACCCTGTACACAGTATGATGGCTCCACATACAGTCCTGTACATAGTATGATGGCTCCACATACAGTCCTGTACATAGTATGATGACTCCACATACAGTCCTGTACATAGTATGATGGCTCCACATACAGTCCTGTACATAGTATGATGGCCCCACATACAGCCCTGTACATAGTATGATGGCCCCACATACAGTCCTGTACATAGTATGATGGCCCCACATACAGTCCTGTACATAGTATGATGGCTCCACATACAGCCCTGTACATAGTATGACGGCTCCACATACAGTCCTGTACATAGTATGATGGCTCCACATACAGTCCTGTACATAGTATGATGACTCCACATACAGTCCTGTACATAGTATGATGGCTCCACATACAGTCCTGTACATAGTATGATGGCTCCACATACAGCCCTGTACATAGTATAATGACTCCACAT
The DNA here is from genome assembly GCF_046119375.1 of Phyllobates terribilis. Classification (NCBI taxonomy): domain Eukaryota; kingdom Metazoa; phylum Chordata; class Amphibia; order Anura; family Dendrobatidae; genus Phyllobates; species Phyllobates terribilis. Next base: position 523,224 of record NW_027363696.1, read on the forward strand.
ACAGCCCTGTACATAGTATGATGACTCCACATACAGCCCTGTACATAGTATGATGGCTCCACATACAGTCCTGTACATAGTATGATGACTCCACATACAGCCCTGTACATAGTATGATGGCTCCACATACAGCCCTGTACATAGTATGATGGCTCCACATACAGCCCTGTACATAGTATGATGGCTCCACATACAGCCCTGTACATAGTATGATGGCTCCACATACAGTCCTGTACATAGTATGATGACTCCACATACAGCCCTGTACATAGTATGACGGCTCCACATACAGCCCCGTACATAGTATGATGGCTCCACATACAGCCCTGTACATAGTATGATGGCTCCACATACAGCCCTGTACATAGTATGATGGCTCCACATACAGCCCTGTACATAGTATGATGGCTCCACATACAGTCCTGTACATAGTATGATGACTCCACATACAGCCCTGTACATAGTATGATGGCTCCACATACAGCCCTGTACATAGTATGATGGCTCCACATACAGCCCTGTACATAGTATGATGACTCCACATACAGTCCTGTACATAGTATGATGACTCCACATACAGTCCTGCACATAGTATGATGGCTCCACATACAGTCCTGTACATAGTATGATGACTCCACATACAGTCCTGCACATAGTATGATGGCTCCACATACAGTCCTGTACATAGTATGATGGCTCCACATACAGTCCTGTACATAGTATGATGGCTCCACATACAGTCCTGTACATAGTATGATGACTCCACATACAGTCCTGTACATAGTATGATGGCTCCACATACAGCCCTGTACATAGTATGATGGCTCCACATACAGCCCTGTACATAGTATGATGGCTCCACATACAGTCCTGTACATAGTATGATGGCTCCACATACAGTCCTGTACATAGTATGATGACTCCACATACAGCCCTGTACATAGTATGATGACTCCACATACAGTCCTGTACATAGTATGATGGCTCCACATACAGTCCTGTACATAGTATGATGGCTCCACATACAGTCCTGTACATAGTATGATGACTCCACATACAGTCCTGTACATAGTATGATGGCTCCACATACAGCCCTGTACATAGTATGATGACTCCACATACAGTCCTGTACATAGTATGATGACTCCACATACAGTCCTGTACATAGTATGATGGCTCCACATACAGCCCTGTACATAGTATGATGGCTCCACATACAGTCCTGTACATAGTATGATGACTCCACATACAGCCCTGTACATAGTATGATGACTCCACATACAGCCCTGTACATAGTATGATGGCTCCACATACAGCCCTGTACATAGTATGATGGCTCCACATACAGCCCTGTACATAGTATGATGGCTCCACATACAGCCCTGCACATAGTATGATGGCTCCACATACAGTCCTGTACATAGTATGATGGCTCCACATACAGCCCTGTACATAGTATGATGGCTCCACATACAGAACTGTACATAGTATGATGACTCCACATACAGCCCTGCACATAGTATGATGGCTCCACATACAACCCTGTACATAGTGTGATGGCTCCACATACAGCCCTGTACATAGTATGATGGCTCCACATACAGAACTGTACATAGTATGATGACTCCACATACAGCCCTGCACATAGTATGATGGCTCCACATACAGTCCTGTACATAGTATGATGGCTCCACATACAGTCCTGTACATAGTGTGATGGCTCCACATACAGTCCTGTACATAGTATGATGGCTCCACATACAGTCCTGTACATAGTATGATGGCTCCACATACAGTCCTGTACATAGTATGATGGCTCCACATACAACCCTGTACATAGTATGATGGCTCCACATACAGTCCTGTACATAGTATGATGGCTCCACATACAGCCCTGTACATAGTATGATGGCTCCACATACAGTCCTGTACATAGTATGATGGCTCCACATACAGCCCTGTACATAGTATGATGGCTCCACATACAGCCCTGTACATAGTATGATGGCTCCACATACAGCCCTGTACATAGTATGATGGCTCCACATACAGTCCTGTACATAGTATGATGGCTCCACATACAGTCCTGTACATAGTATGATGGCTCCAAATACAGCCCTGTACATAGTATGATGACTCCACATACAGCCCTGTACATAGTATGATGGCTCCACATACAGTCCTGTACATAGTATGATGGCTCCACATACAGTCCTGTACATAGTATGATGGCTCCACATACAACCCTGTACATAGTATGATGGCTCCACATACAGCCCTGTACATAGTATGATGGCTCCACATACAGCCCTGTACATAGTATGATTGCTCCACATACAGCCCTGTACATAGTATGATGGCTCCACATACAGCCCTGTACATAGTATGATGACTCCACATACAGCCCTGTACATAGTATGATGACTCCACATACAGTCCTGTACATAGTATGATGGCTCCACATACAGTCCTGTACATAGTATGATGGCTCCACATACAGCCCTGTACATAGTATGATGGCTCCACATACAGCCCTGTACATAGTATGATGGCTCCACATACAGCCCTGTACATAGTATGATGACTCCACATACAGTGCTGTACATAGTATGATGGCTCCACATACAGTCCTGTACATAGTATGATGGCCCCACATACAGCCCTGTACATAGTATGATGGCTCCACATACAGCCCTGTACATAGTATGATTGCTCCACATACAGTCCTGTACATAGTATTATGGCTCCACATACAGTCCTGTACATAGTATGATGGCTCCACATACAGCCCTGTACATAGTATGATTGCTCCACATACAGTCCTGTACATAGTATGATGGCTCCACATACAGTCCTGTACATAGTATGATGGCTCCACATACAGCCCTGTACATAGTATGATGGCTCCACATACAGCCCTGTACATAGTATGATGGCTCCACATACAGCCCTGTACATAGTATGATGGCTCCACATACAGCCCTGTACATAGTATGATGGCTCCACATACAGTGCTGTACATAGTATGATGGCTCCACATACAGTCCTGTACATAGTATGATGGCCCCACATACAGCCCTGTACATAGTATGATGGCTCCACATACAGCCCTGTACATAGTATGATTGCTCCACATACAGTCCTGTACATAGTATGATGGCTCCACATACAGCCCTGTACATAGTATGATGGCTCCACATACAGCCCTGTACATAGTATGATTGCTCCACATACAGCCCTGTACATAGTATGATGGCTCCACATACAGCCCTGTACATAGTATGATGGCTCCACATACAGCCCTGTACATAGTATGATTGCTCCACATACAGCCCTGTACATAGTATGATGGCTCCACATACAGTCCTGTACATAGTATGATGACTCCACATACAGCCCTGTACATAGTATGATGGCTCCACATACAGTCCTGTACATAGTATGATGGCTCCACATACAGCCCTGTACATAGTATGATGGCTCCACATACAGCCCTGTACATAGTATGATGGCTCCACATACAGCCCTGTACATAGTATGATGACTCCACATACAGTGCTGTACATAGTATGATGGCTCCACATACAGTCCTGTACATAGTATGATGGCCCCACATACAGCCCTGTACATAGTATGATGACTCCACATACAGTCCTGTACATAGTATGATGACTCCACATACAGTCCTGTACATAGTATGATGACTCCACATACAGTCCTGTACATAGTATGATGGCTCCACATACAGTCCTGTACATAGTATGATGGCTCCACATACAGCCCTGTACATAGTATGATGGCTCCACATACAGCCCTGTACATAGTATGATGACTCCACATACAGTCCTGTACATAGTATGATGGCCCCACATACAGCCCTGTACATAGTATGATGGCTCCACATACAGCCCTGTACATAGTATGATGACTCCACATACAGTCCTGTACATAGTATGATGGCTCCACATACAGTCCTGTACATAGTATGATGGCTCCACATACAGTCCTGTACATAGTATGATGGCTCCACATACAACCCTGTACATAGTATGATGGCTCCACATACAGCCCTGTACATAGTATGATGGCTCCACATACAGTCCTGTACATAGTATGATGGCTCCACATACAGCCCTGTACATAGTATGATGGCTCCACATACAGTCCTGTACATAGTATGATGGCTCCACATACAGCCCTGTACATAGTATGATGGCTCCACATACAGCCCTGTACATAGTATGATGGCTCCACATACAGTCCTGTACATAGTATGATGGCTCCACATACAGCCCTGTACATAGTATGATGGCTCCACATACAGTCCTGTACATAGTATGATGGCTCCACATACAGCCCTGTACATAGTATGATGGCTCCACATACAGTCCTGTACATAGTATGATGGCTCCACATACAGCCCTGTATATAGTATGATGGCTCCACATACAGCCCTGTACATAGTATGATGGCTCCACATACAGTCCTGTACATAGTATGATGACTCCACATACAGCCCTGTACATAGTATGATGACTCCACATACAGTCCTGTACATAGTATGATGGCTCCACATACAGTCCTGTACATAGTATGATGGCTCCACATACAGCCCTGTACATAGTATGATGGCTCCACATACAGCCCTGTACATAGTATGATGGCTCCACATACAGCCCTGTACATAGTATGATGACTCCACATACAGTGCTGTACATAGTATGATGGCTCCACATACAGTCCTGTACATAGTATGATGGCCCCACATACAGCCCTGTACATAGTATGATGGCTCCACATACAGCCCTGTACATAGTATGATTGCTCCACATACAGTCCTGTACATAGTATGATGGCTCCACATACAGTCCTGTACATAGTATGATGGCTCCACATACAGCCCTGTACATAGTATGATGGCTCCACATACAGCCCTGTACATAGTATGATGGCTCCACATACAGCCCTGTACATAGTATGATGGCTCCACATACAGTCCTGTACATAGTATGATGACTCCACATACAGCCCTGTACATAGTATGATGACTCCACATACAGTCCTGTACATAGTATGATGGCTTCACATACAGCCCTGTACATAGTATGATGACTCCACATACAGTCCTGTACATAGTATGATGGCTCCACATACAGCCCTGTACATAGTATGATGGCTCCACATACAGCCCTGTACATAGTATGATGGCCCCACATACAGCCCTGTACATAGTATGATGACTCCACATACAGTGCTGTACATAGTATGATGGCTCCACATACAGTCCTGTACATAGTATGATGGCCCCACATACAGCCCTGTACATAGTATGATGACTCCACATACAGTCCTGTACATAGTATGATGACTCCACATACAGTCCTGTACATAGTATGATGGCTCCACATACAGCCCTGTACATAGTATGATGGCCCCACATACAGCCCTGTACATAGTATGATGGCTCCACATACAGCCCTGTATATAGTATGATGACTCCACATACAGTCCTGTACATAGTATGATGGCTCCACATACAGCCCTGTACATAGTATGATGGCTCCACATACAGCCCTGTACATAGTATGATGGCTCCACATACAGCCCTGTACATAGTATGATGGCCCCACATACAGCCCTGTACATAGTATGATGACTCCACATACAGTCCTGTACATAGTATGATGGCTCCACATACAGCCCTGTACATAGTATGATGGCCCCACATACAGCCCTGTACATAGTATGATGGCTCCACATACAGCCCTGTATATAGTATGATGACTCCACATACAGTCCTGTACATAGTATGATGGTTCCACATACAGCCCTGTACATAGTATGATGGCTCCACATACAGCCCTGTACATAGTATGATGACTCCACATACAGTCCTGTACATAGTATGATGGCTCCACATACAGCCCTGTACATAGTATGATGACTCCACATACAGTCCTGTACATAGTATGATGGTTCCACATACAGCCCTGTACATAGTATGATGGCTCCACATACAGCCCTGTACATAGTATGATGACTCCACATACAGT